>NC_134484.1:446061353-446361353 GCF_040206685.1 Ascaphus truei
ATCGAAACTCTGTGCATGTTGAAATGAACATTGTTGTAATGGGGGGTGATAGCATTGGTGATTCTAAATACTTGTACTAGCGGGGAGACCGTTCACCCATATCTACTTGGCAGGGTCAAAAAAAGATGTCTTACGGAATAGCTTTGCATAGTATAAATGGTCTGACATGTTTTGCGCCATATTTACGCAAAGATTCACCGTTTTTCAAATATTTGCATGTATGAATGTCTTCATTTATATGGCGCCATTGATGTACATAGTGTTTTACAGCAGTAATACACGTGACAGTCATATTAACAACAAATAATACACAATGGGAAGAAGTGCTTCAGACATAAAAGTAACATTTAGGAAAAGGAGTCCCTGCTCCAAAGAGCTTACAATCTATTTCAAAGGGAACCCCTGGCAACCTCCCACAAAAACTCCAAGGGTCTACCGGGACACAAGTAGCAAACCCCTGAGCTAAGGGTAGTCGGCTTCGCCAGGTTGCGAGTACAAAGTCAAACTCCGTTTTGCTTGGTTTTCTACCATGGTCTTTTGCACACTCAAGTAATGAGTTACTGTCTCAGATGTAAAACAAAAAGCATAGATATAGAAAGAAGAACTAAAACTAATGTTTAAGCAGATGGTAAAAGGAAGTGCAGTTCGAGAAAGAAGTATTCAAAAGAAAGATGACAGCATTTGAGAGAGGGGCAGAGGCAGATCCTGGAATTGTGATAGTCATGTCAAGATGTGCTGAGGTGCAGAAGCCTCCTGCATGATCACACCGATCTCGGCTTCACCTCTTTGTCAATGTCTGTTGGCGGTGGTGAAATTATACCTCACGAAGAATGGCGCATTCTCATTATTTGGTCATTTTATTACTTTTTATAGCTATAAGACAGTCATTTTCTGTTCAACAAGGTAGTAGTACCTTTGTACTTGGAATACAGATACGCTTTGAACAGTGCAACACTTGACACAATGAATAGAATAAAGAGGGAATCAGCCTTCTGTTTAAGAACATGCAGAACTTACTGCAACTTGCTCAATGACATTTAGGCTAATAACAATTTAATTCAAATAATATAATAATATTTGGTTGGTATTTCCTCCTTATTGTTTCTGCTAAACTCATAGAACTTATGTGGTCCTAGTGTCAGCATTTTAAGAAACATAATGAAAATGTTTTTATTTAGAACTTAAATGTACAAAGTTAATTATTTCCATTTTGATGATAATAAGAGAGTGGAGCGAGACTCATAATTATGTGTGTGTGTGTGTTTTAAGAGAGTTTGATTTGTTCAGTGTTTGTCAAACCTCATCAGAAGTGAAGAGGTTTCTCAGGGAACCGCCCGGCCTTCTGTTCATATGCAAATCTGGTGAATTCACCTGTGTACATGAGCACAGGCTATTCCTAAAACCTGTTGTGACTGCGGAGAGGTTTGAGAAGCACTGCTCTAGCCAATCCCTTTTGTCTGATGCCATGGAGTCTCAATCAAGAGCTTTGCACAGTCAGAGCCCATGCTCCTCCACCTACGCTGACCTTTATTTGCTCCCTGATAAGGATAGGAAGGAGTCGGGATACAGGAAACACTTGATTGACAAGCACTCCCCCACATAGTGCCCCCAAAGAAAAATAAATCATTTTTAGGACCAGAACCACAGGACCTTACATGTCATGTTATACTTTACCGTGCATCTTTAAATCTGATTGACGTAACGGTAGATCCTGTTTGGGGCTGGAAAGAGCATTGCGTTATAACTAGAGATAGGCAAAACTGTCAATATCCGCGTCACGGAATTGCCCGAGCTTTCCATTCACAATCCGTTCCGTGGTGTCAAATCTGTCGGCGGATTGTTCCAGTTCCAATCTGTGCGGATTAATACCAAACCGCCATTGGATACAATCCGCCGGGGAATTTTAACAGTCCAGTGGGCGGAAATACCCTTTTTCGGGACTGACTCGCGGAAATCTGCGGACCAAAGTAACTGGCTGATCCAAACCCGCAAATAACATGCGCCCATTTCTAGGTAGAACGGCCCTGAGTGATGGGCTTGGACTGGGGAGGGGGAGAGAGAGAGAGGAGTCCTCCAGTATATTGCTAGTGTACCTAGTGACTTATTTAGCTCCAACACTCCTTTATACAATACACACAGCGGAGATACCTGGGAATATGCTCATTTGGATATGCAAAGTACATTTAAATGATTGAAAAAAAACATATCCCCCAGGAATGTCAGGTGTGTTCAGTTTTCCAAAACCACAAAAGCAGCTAAATCCTTGCTGTAAGGATGCTTACATTTGTTTTAAGGATGATACATAATTACATTCTTTAAGGAATGTTGTTTGTAGGCCAGCTATGATTGCACCAGTAAAGTTATTACATGAAATAATAAAATTGTCTTATTCATCATCCAAGGCAGGGGTGCGCAAACTGGGGGGGGGGGGGGGGCGTGAGATTTTCTGGGGGGCTAGAGGGGGGCGCGGTGGTTACAGAGACCCCGCGCTTCCCCCATTGTATTTAAATGAAATGCCAGGGATCGCGCGAGGCCTCTGTAACTTTACTGACCTTAACTTTCAAATGACGTCGCATTGCCATGGCAACGTGATGTCACATGACCCCGATTTTGACCCCGGAGCCGAGTTGGGGTGAGAGCAGGCAGGCAGGGGGGGGCGCAGGAAGAAGACTTTGGAAAGTGACTCCTAAACTCTGATTCTTTTCTGACGGTTGAGTTTTACTGTAAATGCTTTTATGGAACTACGACAGGTAAACTCTGGGTGTGGCGGGAAGGTCTTTTGCGATTACCCAATACAGGCGGTCCTCGTTTTACAACGCTTCGCTTTACAACGAATGGCTTATCCAACGCTATGCAATGCATATCTATATTCATTTTTACAACGCCAAAATGGCTTATCCAGCGCTATTACGACGCTTTGCAACGTTGTGTATGTGTGTGTATATATACACACATACACATAAACATTGTTGCAAAGCGCCGTAAGAGGGTATATATATACTATATAATATTATATTATACTATCTAATATATTATTTATTTTGTTATATTATATATATAATACAGTATATACCCTATATAATTTATGTGTGTGCTGCATATCTTATTGCCTACATAAAATATTTGGTGTATTTTAGTGTTAAAAAGGCCTTCAGGAACGGAACCTTTCATTTAAACAGTGTTCCTATGGGAAAACGTGTTTCACTTTACAACGTTTCGCTTTACAACGCCATTTTGAGTAACGCATTGTGTCGGATAACCGAGGACTGCCTGTACTGCAGATCTTTCTGCTTCCGTGTTATGTGTATTGCGGTCACACGAGAGCCAACAGGGCAGGTTTTCAGGATATCCCCCCGTTTCAGTGCAGGCTGCTCAGTCAACAACTGAACCCCCTGTGCTGAAACAGGGATATCCTGAAAACCTGCCCTGTTGCTGGCCCTTTAGGACTGGAGTTGGCGCCCCTGGTCTAAAGGAGCGTAGCGAAAAATATTTAGAGTGTAAGCATTTAAAGGGTGGGGATTTGCTGTGACCAATCATGTAAGTGCAAAAGTACTAAGGAGTAAGGAGTACCACTGCTTTTTAAGTCACAACCCTAAAGCAACACTGCTTTTTTTTTATTGACAGACTAATGGATCAACTTCCTTTGAATCCTTTTCGTTTTAAGAGAAGTTGGTTTATTTTAGGAAGCCTCTCTCCCTTTCTGCTGACATATTTTGAAAAATATGGTCAGATCAGCCTTTTGTTCCATGTTAAATGAAGGTTACTTGTGTACCTTGACTCTTGTATGGCACTTTGACCACTGGCTGTGACCACTGACGGGTTACGTGTGAGGGCTTCTGCTCGCTACCTATTGTGAATGGTGGTTCTATAGAACAGGGCACATGTGTAACTCCCACCAGAGTTCCAAAAAGCAACCCGAATTCACCAAGCAGAGCACCTTCACCAGAACTCACAAGGAGAGGCATGAGGGGGACAGCACTACTTGGCACTTTAAACAATGTAGTTACGTACATCTCCTCGCAGCCACGTCAATGTACACATGTCTCTGTGTGAGCCTGGTTTAGGCACGTTCTATAGTGCCGGGCGCGCGGGCGGATTTTTAGTTGGCTGACGTCAGTCAGCCTTTCTATAGAAGGGCCGCGCGCGCGCACGGCAGGGAGAGGGGAGCCGACAGGCAGCGGCGAAGATGAGGAAAATCATCTTTTCTCGCCGCTACCTGCGCTAAAATGTATGTATATGTGTGTATGTATGTATGTATGCATGTATGCGTGGATGTGTGTTTGTATGGATGTGTGTGTGTGTGGGGGGGGTCAAGGATTGTAAAACAAACAAAACAAATATTTATTAAACTTTTTGTTTTCTTTAAAAAAATCTATCTAGGACTTACTTTCACTCACACAACCCATGCACACACATATACTCACACATACACACACACATACACACACATATACACACATACACACACATATACACTAACCTGCAGCTCCCGGCACTATAGACATGAAAAGCATGCGGCAGGTGCACGCGCGTTCGCATAGGAACGCGCGGCCGCATGCTGTATATAACAGCCCTTATACGGGCACTTCAACTGACCCCTCAACATCCTCACCTTTCAGAAGATAACATTCCAAGGTTGCCAGGGCAAACCTGACTGGACCATTACACACATAGTGTACACACACCCAGCATCACACATTCACACACACACAGCATCTCACACATACTCTCATACATATACATACCCAGCATATTACACACACGCACACATGCACACACCCAGCATCACACACACACACACACACACACACAGCATCTCACACATACTCTCATACATATACACACCCAGCATATCACACACATGCACACATGCACACACCCAGCATCTCACACATTCCCAGCATCTCACACACATGCACACATACACATAACCAGCATCTCTCTCTCACACACACACATACCCAGCATCTCGCACACATGCACACATACAAATAACCAGCATCTCTCTCTCTCTCACACACACATACCCAGCATCTCGCACACATGCACACATACAAATAACCAGCATCTCTCTCTCTCTCACACACACATACCCAGCATCTCGCACACATGCACACATACACATAACCAGCATCTCTCTCTCACACACACACATACCCAGCATCTCGCACACATGCACACATACACATAACCAGCATCTCTCTCTCTCACACACACACACATACCCAGCATCTCACACACATGCACACATACACATAACCAGCATCTCTCTCTCTCACATACACATACCCAGCATCTCACACACATGCACACATACACATAACCAGCATCTCACACACATGCACACATACACATAACCAGCATCTCTCTCTCTCACACACACACACACACATACCCAGCATCTCGCACACATGCACACATACACATAACCAGCATCTCTCTCACACGCACACATACCCAGCATCTCACACACATGCACACATACACATAACCAGCATCTCTCTCTTTCTCACACACACATACCCAGCATCTCACAAATACCCAGCATCTCACACACAGGCACACATACACATAATCAGCATCTCTCTCTCTCACACACACATACCCAGCATCTCGCACACATACACATAACTAGCATCTCTCTCTCTCACACACACATACCCAGCATCTCGCACAAACCCAGCATCTCACACACATGCACACATGCACATAACCAGCATCTCAACACATACCCAGCATCTCACACACATGCACACATACACATATCCAGCATCTCTCACTCTCACACACACACATACCCAGCATCTCACACACATGCACACATACACATATCCAGCATCTCTCTCTCTCTCACACACACACACATACCCAGCATCTCGCACACATACACATACCCAACATCTCTCTCTCTCACTCTCTCACTCTCTCTCACTCACTCACTCACATACCCAGCATCTCACACACATGCACACATACACATAACCAGCATCTCTCTCTCTCACACACACACATACCCAGCATCTCGCACACATACACATACCCAGCATCTCTCTCTCACACACACACACACATACCCAGCATCTCACACACATGCACACACACATACCCAGCATCTCGCACACATACACATAACCAGTATCTCTCTCTCTCTCTCTCTCTCTCTCACACTCACTCACTCACTCACACACATACCCAGCATCCCACACATAGAGACAGAAAGACACGCTCTCTTACTTTGGATCATTACACATACTGTAGCCTTTGTATAAATGTAATCATACAGTACGTAAGTATATATTTTTCCTAAACCTAGTTTATCTTTTGCTAGCAGCCAATTGGAAGGTTTGTGAGTGCATCCTCCTCGCAGTGTCATAAACTTCACTGTAAAAGTTTATTCTCCTGGGGCTAGCAACAAATGGCTGACTTCATTGGTGTGCACATATACAGGACACAGGCATGCGCCAATGATGTGATCATTAAACGTTAGCACCTTGCTGGCACACATGTTAATATAACATTAAATGTCCCCTGATTATCGAGACAGTCAGAGAACCAGAAGTTCCCCACTTAAGATTTTTTTTTTTTTATAATAATTGCACAATTAAAGCATCCAGCAACAAACAAGTTAATTGTGATCACATCTTGCAAGTGCTATTTGAAGATGTGATTTGCCTGACTACCTTTAGACAAAGCACTATTGTTATGACAAGTGAAGAGGCATTTACAGTGTGTGAGCTGGTGCCCATATTTCAAATATTGTTTGTGTCAAAGAGGTTTTATACACATTTTTGTGTCTGTGAAAGAGAGATTTTTCTGTCAGTATTGTGTGTTTATTGATGCAGGAAGAATGTTTATACTGTTGGGTTTTCTGCACTAGTTTACTCTGCCTTCCTCTGTATGTAAACATGCACCCTTACCGTGTAAATGCAGTGCACCCTTACCGGGTAAATGCAGTGCACCCTTACCATGTAAATGCAAGACACCCTTACCATGTAAATGCAGTGCTCCCTTACCGTGTAAATGCAGTGCACCCTTACCGTGTAAATAGGGTGACCAGATTTTGAAAATGAAAAACCGGGACATTTTTTTTTTACATAACAGTTTATTTATTGTAGTACACTTATACTTACGACCATTAGTCTTTGTTACATAGTTGTGTGTGTGTGTGTTGACCTCACTAATCGAACAAAAAAAACCCAGATGTGAATGATTCTGAACCCCTTAACCAGTGTCTGGATGCCCCCTCTTCACAATTTCTAAAGCAGCAATCCCGCCTGGGATCTTACCTGATCCGCAGTCCCTCAAGGTACTATACTGGAGGGGAGGTGTTCCCTACCTGTCTTCAGAGGTCTCCCGTGTGAAACTTGAGTCAGATCTGGAAGAAAGAAGGGTAGGTTACTTCGGTGTAGGTATACGGCAGTTAAAATAAGACAGGGAGGGTGAGAGAGACAGAGAGAGAGAGAGGGTGAGAGAGACAGAGAGGGAGAGAGAGGGTGAGAGGGTGAGAGAGAGAGAGGGTGAGAGAGAGAGAGAGAGAGAGAGGGTGAGAGAGGGTGAGAGAGACAGAGAGAGAGGGTGAGAAAGACAGAGAGAGAGGGTGAGAGAGAGAGGGTGAGAGAGAGCGAGAGGTGAGAGAGAGCGAGAGGTGAGAGAGAGCAAGAGGTGAGAGAGAGCGAGAGGTGAGAGAGAGCGAGAGGTGAGAGAGAGCGAGAGGTGAGAGAGAGAGAGAGGTGAGAGAGAGCGAGAGGTGAGAGAGAGCGAGAGGTGAGAGAGAGCGAGAGGTGAGAGAGAGCGAGAGGTGTGAGAGAGAGCGAGAGGTGTGAGAGAGAGCGAGAGGTGTGAGAGAGAGCGAGAGGTGAGAGAGAGCGAGAGGTGAGAGAGAGCGAGAGGTGAGAGAGAGCGAGAGGTGAGAGAGAGCGAGAGGTGAGAGAGAGCGAGAGAGAGAGAGAGGGTGACAGAGAGAGAGAGAGGGTGACAGAGAGAGAGAGGGTGACAGAGAGAGAGAGGGTGACAGAGAGAGAGAGGGTGACAGAGAGAGAGAGGGTGACAGAGAGAGAGAGGGTGACAGAGAGAGAGAGGGTGACAGAGAGAGGCAGACAGAGAGAGGGTGAGAGAGAGGCAGACAGAGAGAGGGTGAGAGAGAGGCAGACAGAGAGAGAGTGAGAGAGACAGAGAGAGGGTGAGAGAGACAGAGAGAGGGTGAGAGAGACAGAGAGAGGGTGAGAGAGACAGAGGGTGAGAGAGACAGAGGGTGAGAGAGACAGAGGGTGAGAGAGACAGAGGGTGACACAGAGACAGAGACAGAGAGAGACAGAGGGTGACACAGAGACAGAGACAGAGGGTGACACAGAGACAGAGAGAGAGGGTGACACAGAGAGAGAGAGAGAGAGAGAGAGGGTGACACAGAGAGAGAGAGAGAGAGAGAGAGAGAGGGTGACACAGAGAGAGAGAGAGAGGGTGACACAGAGAGAGAGAGAGGGTGACACAGAGAGAGAGAGAGAGAGAGAGAGAGAGAGGGTGACACAGAGAGAGAGAGAGGGTGACACAGAGAGAGAGAGAGGGTGACACAGAGAGAGAGAGAGAGAGAGAGAGAGAGAGAGAGAGAGAGAGAGAGAGAGAGAGGGTGACACAGAGAGAGAGAGAGGGTGACAGAGAGAGAGAGGGTGACAGAGAGAGAGAGAAGGTGACAGAGAGAAGGTGACAGAGAGAGGGTGACAGAGAGAGACAGAGGGTGAGAGAGACAGAGGGTGAGAGAGACAGAGGGTGAGAGAGACAGAGGGTGAGAGAGACAGGGGGTGAGAGAGACAGAGGGTGAGAGAGACAGAGACAGAGAGAGACAGAGACAGAGAGAGACAGAGAGGGACAGAGAGAGAGAGAGAGGGACAGAGAGAGAGAGAGAGGGACAGAGAGGGAGGGGGAGGGTGAGAGGGTGAGGGAGAGAGGGGGAGAGAGAGGGGGAGGGAGAGGGACAGGGGGAGACAGACACGGGTACACACACACACACACACACACTGGCACACGCACACACACTGGCGCACACACACACACACACTGGCACACTGGCACACACACACACACACACTGGTACACACACACACACACTGGTACACACACACACACACTGGTACACACACACTGGTACACACACACACTGGTACACACACACACACTGGTACACACACACACACTGGTACACACACACACACTGGTACACACACACACACTGGTACACACACACACACACACTGGTACACACACACACTGGTACACACACACACTGGTACACACACACACGCACACTGGTACACACACACACACACACACACACTGGTATACACACACACACACACACACACACACACACACACACACTGGTACACACACACACTGGTACACACACACACACACACACTGGTACACACACACACTGGTACACACACACACACACACTGGTACACACACACACTGGTACACACACACACTGGTACACACACACACACTGGTACACACACACACGCACACTGGTACACACACACACGCACACACACACACACACTGGTACACACACACACACACACTGGTACACACACACACACTGGTACACACACACACACACTGGTACACACACACACACACACTGGTACACACACACACACACACTGGTACACACACACACACACACTGGTACACACACACACACAGACACTGGTACACACACACAGACACTGGTACACACACACACACACACACACACACACACACAGACACTGGTACACACACACACACAGACACTGGTACACACACACACACACACACACACACACACACACACAGACTGGAGTACAGACAGAGGCAGCCACGAGCAGGTGGCTCTCCGCCTCCCCCTGCACCCACCCCCGCGCCCATCTCCCGCACCTATGGGGGGGGGGGGATAGGAGCGCCGGGACACAAAGGTAAACTGCCGCCCCCCCTCCCCCGGAGGGCAGCCACGGGCTCCCGGGGCAGAATGGGGGAACACCGCGCAGCCACCACTGCCAGCCCCCGCGCCCATCTCCCGAACCAAGGGGACAGGGGGGGGGGGGGGGAAGCGCCAGGACAGGAGGCAAAGGATAAAAAACCCACCTCCTATCCCCCCGGACGGGCAGAGGGGGGGAGACACCGCGCAGAAGAGCCAGGAGCCGCGGGCAGAGACACACACCACGTGTGCTCTGCCGCAGGAAGCGGAAGCCCCGCCCCCAGGCACCCTTCCTTCCATCCATTCCGCATGCCGGTCCTTGGTGAAGGATGATGCCGGGGGGCGGGGCTTAATGCTGGGACGCTGGGGATTGGCCAACAAGGTAGGAAACTGCCGGGGGGGGGGGGGGAGGCATAAAAAAAAAAAAAATACTTAGCAGCCAGGCTGCTGCAGTCTCCTCCTCCGCGCCGCCGTAGACTCGCGCACAGCGCACCGCAGCTTACTCGCGCACCGCCGGCGACAAAAAATAAATAAATGGGGACACATTGAGGAAAATCCGGGACATTTCCGGTACACACGGAAAAGCGGTACAGCTCACGAAAAACCGGGACTGTACCGGTAAAAGGGGGACGGGTGGTCACCCTACGTGTAAATGCAGTGCTCCCTTACCGTGTAAATGCAGTGCACCCTTACCATGTAAATGCAGTGCGCCATTACCGTGTAAATGCAGTGCTCCCTTACCGTGTAAATGCAGTGCACTCGTACCATGTAAATGCAGTGCACCCTTACCATGTAAATGCAGTGCACCATTACCGTGTAAATGCAGTGCACCCTTGCAGTGCACCCATACCGTGTAAATGCAGTGCACCTTTACCGTGTAAATGCAGTGCACCCTTACCGTGTAAATGTAGTGCACCCTTACCGTGTAAATGCAGTGCACCCTTACCGTGTAAATGCAGTGCTCCCTTACCATGTAAATGCAGTGCTCCCTAACCGTGTAAATGCAGTGCTCCCTAACCGTGTAAATGCAGTGCTCCCTAACCGTGTAAATGCAGTGCACCCTTACCGTGTAAATGCAGTGCACCCTTACCGTGTAAATGCAGTGCACCCTTACCGTGTAAATGCAGTGCACCCGTACCGTGTAAATGCAGTGCACCCGTACCATTCTAGCTGCCACAGAGTCATTACTTTATATCACTGGTTTAAGTGATGTATGTAGATTGAGAGTGTTGGTGATCTGGCAGCACCAGAGTACCACCGGACCTCGGCACTTCTGTGTCATGGATCGGTCACATGAAGTGACCAGGCGCCAGATGCCAGAAACATAATTGGAGGGGGATTCACCACTTCAGCGGCGATAAGACTGGCTGCACCCCCTTGACGTGAAGCAAGTGCTCATGATGTACCAGGTATATCATTAGGGTGTTGGGCATGCCAGGACTCATGCCGTGCCAGGTATATCATTAGGGCATTTGGCATGCCAGGACTCATGCCGTGCCAGGTATATCATTAGGGCATTTGGCATGCCAGGACTCATGCCGTACCAGGTATATTATTAAGGCATTAGGCATGCCAGGCCTCATACCGTACCAGGTACATCATTAAGGCATTGGGCATGCCAGGCCTCATGCCGTACCAGGTATATTATTAGGGTGTCGGGCATGCCAGGGCTCATACCGTACCAGGTATATTATTAGGGTGTCGGGCATGCCAGGCCTCATACCGTACCAGGTATATTATTAGGGTGTCAGGCATGCAAGGGCTCATGCTGTACCAGGTATATTATTAGGGTGTCGGGCATGCCAGGCCTCATACCGTACCAGGTATATTATTAGGGTGTCAGGCATGCCAGGGCTCATGCTGTACCAGGTATATTATTAGGGTGTTGGTCATGCCAGGACACCCGGTCCTTTTACAACGACTCCGTAGCTCTGCTTGTCCCACAGACGGCTGGTATCTGAGACACTGAAAAGACTCTAGCGCATCGTGTCCCTCCGGGTCCACAGCTCAGCTGTATCGGCAAAGTCTTCAAAAAAATGGCCGCCTATACGGCAAGCTCTGGGGACTATTTATCAACCTACTTATGCTGGCACCTTGACCGGGTGCAAAAATATTCTGTTACGTCAGTCTTGCAGCTCCCGTAAATATAAAAGTTTCTAAAATTGTGTGTTGCCCTATCTGTCAATTCCTGAGATGCCTTGGCCTGGTGGATTCAATTGACACAAAGAAATAGGGAAAACGCTCTTGATTTACAGATGCAAACGTTGATAAATAGCTTTATAATAATCTATTAACTACAAAACAGCTACAGTAATTCATCAAGTCACTCAAACATGCCAAGGACTCCAAGAGGTTATTCATTAAACTGTGACAGTGGCCAATCGGTGGAACCCTCCTCCCATTGTAGTGAGTAGGAGTTTGCGTGGAAAAGTGCCCCGTTCAGGGGATAAAACTGCAAACAAATGTAAACTGAAATAGATGCTCTTGTTGTTTTGTTATTTTAACTCCAACACGGCTGACTCTCAGAACAGCTGACACAAGTGTACGACTGGTAGCTCTGACTCAAGGGACGAGGCTCCCAGTTAGACAAACCAAAGCAGCCCCTTCCCAAAAATGGGCACCATTGTGACACTGCAACCCCTCTGACTTGGGCCTAGGGGAACAACTCCCCATCCCTACTTCTGCGCATAGTAGCACTCCAAGGTCACTTACCAGCGGTATATGGTTTATTCAAACCATATGAATGTTTTTTTAATAAACCATATGAATGTTTTTTTAATAAACCATATCCCGCTGATAAGTGACTCTGACGTGCTGATTTCAATATTCGGGGTATCCACATTTGTGAGTTCAGCACCCGCATGTATTCTGCATTTATATACATGGAGTTCTAGTGTAATATTTCTGGATCAGCCTTCTTTCCCTGACAGAAAGCAAGTTCAGAGGGAGGACGGGGAGGAAAGAGTAGTGTGGGGTGAAGCGTCAGGAAAAGAGACGTGTTGCAGCTAGGCCATCACATGAAGGGAGAAGAGGGCAAAATATATGGGGGTGAGGAGAGAAGAAATGGCATACAAGGGGGAAAGAGAGAAAGGAGTTTCATGGTGGGGGAGAAAATTAGTTTCCTGGGGAAAAAAGACTAAGGGATGTTTGGAAGAGGAAGACGGTTGTATGGGGAAAGGGAGAAAGGGGGGAATTGGCGGAAAAAAAAGAAATGTTAGTGGATGGTAAAGTGGGGCACATAGAGAAAGAGGGATAGGGTTACATTGGGGGGCGGGAGAGAAAAAATACATTGGGATGGAGAGATAAGGGACTGTTTAGGGGATAGAAATAAGGGGTGCGAGGAGTAAAAGGAAGAGATAGAGATCAAGGAAAAGGTATGAAAGAGATTAAGATATAATCAGTGAACGTGGGACACAGCAATAAAAGGGAGCGGAGAGGGGAACGACTGATATGTCTGATTCTTACACTTATTATTTTACATTCAAATGACATTTCCTGGCATCCAAATGAAAACTATTTTGTCCAGTCCTAATGCTATACAACAAAAGACAGGGGGAGCCCAATGCTACATCCAATTTACAAAATATATATGGTAATAAGTATAAAGTTAAATACTTCAATAATAATATTTTCTTGGTTATTTAGTTAAACCCTTTGCCAAAGCTTCATAAGCCTGCATACCAACGCCAAGGTATAACAAAATTTGCAGGTCCTAACACTAAACTGCTCGCAAAAGCGTAGGTCTTAGGAAAATTTTAAATTTTCCCGCTTGCCGGAGCGCAGGGCCGGTCACGTGAGCGGTTCGCCCAATGAGGGCGAACCAGCTCCGTGACGTCACTGGCCCGCCCCCGGCCCGCCCACGGACGGCGCGCTGTGTAAGGCCAGGGAAAGCACCCGCTTTCCCTCAGCCTCAGCGCGCCTCCGCACGCCAGCAAGAACCATGGACGAAGCCTAATAGTGACAGCCTTGTTTTGGGCCCCATGCAATGTACAGGTTGATCTTACTGACACTTTTGATATTTGGCCTGTTTCTTCCTTGTTCTCCTCAGGTTGTTCGAAATAATTCTGTTCGTGTTATGATGCTTAATTTCTTGTGCTCTTGGCTTAGTATTTTTCTCCAAAAAGGAAGCTTTCAAAATAATGAAGGTTTAATCCTTTGGCTGAGTCCCATGCCTGCATGAGACGATAGGGACAGGGGTAGCCAACTTCAGTCCTCACGGGCCACCAACAGGTCAGGTTTTCAGAATATCTCTGCTTCAGCACAGGTGGTCCAGTCTTCGACTGAGCCACTGATTGAGCCATCTGTGCTGAAGCAGGAATGTCCTGAAAACCTGACCTGTTGGTGGCCCTTTGAGGACAGGAGTTGGCCGCCCCTGCGATAGGGGTGGCGAACTTTAAAACCCCATTTAAAACCTCTGCTGTATAAGGATCCAGGGAATGAAGTCACACGGGTTTTATTATTTTACGAGCTTTGTTTCTAGATAACACCACTCGTTGCAGCTGATAAAAGCAGAAATACATTTCTGTGCAGCGTTACGCTCCTGTAACCGATGTGTGCCAGGAAACGACAGGAGCTGGAGTGTGATTGTGCGAGAGCTACCGAAATATCCACTTCTTTTTTTAATAATAATACGTGATCAGATTAAAAAAAAAAAATAACCTCTCAATTTCTGCTGGCTTAACACAAACATACTGTAAGGCTTGACCTTGGAGCCTGCGAAGAAGCTCCCCTTCCATTCAAAACAACACACATATACACACACAAACACACAACAGAGGTCTGGAGGTACAAAGGCCACAGCTTTATTTACACAAATAATAATAAACCTTGGTAAGTGCCAACCCTGCCAGCGTGCTCTCCCCCGGGTAAAGGCAGATGGCACCCCAACCATGGGCCGCAAGACTCACCAAGCTGGGGGCCCTTTGGCCCGACCGTTGAGCGAAACTGGGCCCAAGGGAATCACGCACAAATGAGCCCTGCCCACTCGCTACTCCAAGGCTTTAGGGGCTATCTGCACCATAGAGCCTCCGCTGGCAAGGTTACCGTGCACTCACCCGCCCAACAGCCGCTACACACTGGGCTATTTAATTTCCTTAAACTAGCCCTGTACCCCCAGACCCGCCAAGACCCTTTCAAGCCCATCCACCCTGTGTTACGTTAAATAAGTCTAACCCTATTTCGGATAAATGTACCCCGTCTAGTCAATACAATCCGCTATTTGCTGACTCAAAATCAAGATGCCTTATTACCCAGCCTCCTACCTGCAACACACATTTCCCAACTGCCTTATTAGTTTTCTTCCTCGTGCGCTCCACCGCCTCAGCTCGCCGCGCCCCCTTCCACGCCCTCCTGTGCACTATATCTGACCACACCACCTGGACCATTCCCCAACGCACCTGAATCTGCGCTATATCATTCCTTATTGACCTAACTAAGTCTAATGATGTTACCCCCCCCCTCCACATCGTTGCCCCCCAAGTGAATAATCAACATTTTGGGATGCCTCCTATCCCTTGCCTATACCAGCAGTTCTGGTAACAGCTGATGCCAGCTCAAACCTCGCCTGCCCCACCAGAACACGTTTCCCTGTTTCCCGCTCGTGCCCAAATTACTCCCTGTGACAGGGTAAATAAAAGCCACCAGCTATATGCCTGGCAGACATATGTTTAGCCTGCAATACAGCAGTGACTAGGTTAACTTCAGCTAGGAACCTCAGGAAAATTAGTTGGATCCCAGCTGCCTAATCAAGGTGTGTTAAAAACCCCAGGCTGTAGACACATGCGGCTGGCTGTTGAGGAGAGAGGAGAAAGCTACTGAAGAGATTACTGATACAAGGTCTGTGAGCACAGTAGATAAATTATGAACTGTCTGTCCGCTGCATAGAAAAGGGTAGCTGCCTTATTTTTAGACTGTCTGCTAAAGAGAACTGTTTTGGTTTGGTCTGCTGAAGAAAAAGCCATTTTTCTTTTGTTTGCTGATGAAAAGCCATTTTTTCCTTTTGTTTGCTGATCAAAAGCTATTTTTTTTGTGTGCTGTATATCTTTTGAGGCTAAATAAATAAGCCTTGTCAAGAAACTCGCGTGTGTAGTTGCATTTACCCTGCAACATATGGTGTTCAGAAGTCCTGGGATTTTTTCAAACGGCTCCTGCAGTTAAAGGGCCACACACACACACACAAGAATGGAAGAAATGTTGAAAGAGTTTCTGTGCGAGCAGACCAGACAGCAGGGACAGTTAATGCAGGAGCAGGCCCGGTTGCAAGCGGAGAGAGATGAAAGACTACAGGCAGCACAAGATGAGCGGATTGCCAAGCTGCTGACCCATTTCCAAGGGTCTGCCAGTCCAGAACTTGCAAACAGACCCCCGATACTCCTGAGGAAAATGGCGCCGAACGAGGATCCAGAGGCTTTTTTACTGACATTTGAAAGAGTTGCCGAAGCTCAGGGCTGGGCTACAGATCGCTGGGCAACTGCTTTGGCCTCGCTCCTCATAGGAGAAGCCCAGGCCTCATATTAGGATCTCCCAGCAGATCAGGCAATGGACTACCGCCAAGTAAAAGCCGCCATACTGGATCGCTTAGGTCTGACCCCAGAGACCTACCGGCAGCAGTTCTGGAACATGAAGTACACCGCTAAGATGAGACCCCGGGTCCTCGCTCAGCAATTATTGGACTTGTGTACGCGCTGGATACAACCAGAGGAGTGCACTAAGGAGGCAATTCTGGAGCAGGTGGTTTTGGAACAATTTCTACAAATAATACCCCCTTCCGCACGCTCGTGGGTAAAACGCCACGCTGCTGAAACCCTAGCTTTGGCTGTCCAACTCGTGGAGAACTTCCTTGGGGCTGAGCAGCAAGCAAGTGTCCTGGACCCGACTTCACCGGCACTTGCGGACGCCCCAAAGAGGGAGGTCGGATCAATGGGGAACCTACGGCCCATCCATACGCAACCGCCAAGTCCAACGGAAGGAGCAGTCGTTCCAGCAAGGATGGAGTCCAAATGCTGGTCCCCGCTGAGACCCTCATCTCCTTCCGGATGTCGGCTCGTCGCAAAATGAGAGGAACTTCCGAGGACGTGACCCACAGGACCCACCAGATGCCTGGTCTCCAGTAACCGGTCCAGCGGAGCGCTATCCACAGCCCCATCCTGCGAGGGAACCCTCTCCATGTTCCGCCTGCGGAGAACAAGGCCACCGGTATGTGGACTGTCCACAGATGGATTGTTCATTCAGCAGAACCGTCGCCTCGGCTTTTACTGGGGAAAATTATAAGCCCTGGCTACTTCCAGCCCTGATTGGGGGAAAAAACGTCCAGGCCCTTGTAGATTCGGGCTCTGGGAAAACTCTGGTCCTCCAGGAACTGTTCAGGAACTCTGAACCTCCAGGAACCAGCCTAACGTGTGTTCTTTTGACTCCCCATGGAGCATAGAATGTATACACAGCGATGTAAAACGCTATCCGACGGACAAAATCCGGCTACAGGTAAAAGGTTAGGAGGCTTACCTCGAAGTAGGAGTCACTCCTTGGCTCCCTGCCCCCGTTGTGCTCGGTCGGGACTGGCCTTTCTTTTCGGACCTAATGGCCCCAGTCTTTCACGAGGAGCCTCCTTCTAGGGCTCAGCAGAACCCTGGCAAACTGTTCCCCTTCTCGGCAGACCTTTTTCCCAGTCGACACCTGTTTCAATAGACTCGGAAGCAAAGACTCTCGGACACACAGGACTGGTTGCAGAAATCTGGATCTCAAGGTGACCATTCTAGTAATCAGGTCACAAGTGATGGCTGGGGATGGCCAGAGGGAGGGGGATATGGGTCCTGGAGATTTACCAGACCTGTACCTCCCTGACTTTCGCCAGAAGCAAAGGGAAGACCCAGTCCTTGCTAGACAGTATGACAAGGTGGTGAAAATTGATGAGCAGATTGTAGATGCACAGGGGGTGATAGTGTTCCCCCATTTTGAGCTATCAAATGATATCCTATATAGGGTGAATAGGCAGACACAAACAGGGGAGGTCACCAGACAGATATTGGTTCCCAAGGCGTTCACTCTAACCCATACTGTCCCTTGAGGTGGTCACCTGGGCAGGGATAAAACATTGGACCGTATTTCATCCCGATTCTATTGGCCAGGAATGCATAGTGATATTGCTAAGCTATGTGCGGCATGTCCGGAGTGCCAGCTAACTAGTCCAAAAGTTGGGGTAGACTTGGTAGGACCTCTAGAACCTTCTGCGAAAGGACACAGGTTTATCCTTGTAATAGTTGATTATGCAACAAGACATCCTGAGGCGTTCCCCCTGAGAACAGCAACGGCGAAGCAAGTAGCCAACAAGTTGTTGGAACTGTTCTCACGGGTTGGACTTCCCCAGGTTATGTTGACAGACCAAGGTACAAATTTCATGGCTAAACTGATGCAGGATGTCTTAAAGTTACTAGAGGTCAAGTCTGTTCGGACATCGGTTTACCATCCACAGACTGACAGATTGGTGGAAAGATTTAACCGAACTCCAAAAGTGATGCTGATGAAATTTGTAGACTCAGAGCCTGGGATGAACTTCTCCCTTTTCTGCTGTTTGCAGTGCGGGAAGTTCCCCAGGCCTCCACGGGATTCTCTCCATTTGTATTGCTCTATGGCCGCCAACCCCGGGGTATCCCAGGAGTCCTGGGAGGAACAGCGGTCCCCTTCTAAGAATACCCTGCAATATGTACTAGACCTTAGGAAGCGCCTAGATGTGGTCGGCCATTTTGCCAGGGAGAATCTTGGATCAGCCCAGGACAGTCAAAAGAGACATTACAATCAGAATGCTCGCATGAGAGTGTTTCACCCGGGAGACCAGGTGATGTTATTGTTACCCAGTTGCGAGAGTAAACTCCTGGCCAAATGTTAGGGCCCATTCGAAGTACTCCGCCGTACGGGTGATGTGGATTACGAGATCGCTCAACCAGGGTCCAGGAAGGGTAAACAAATTTACCATGTGAACTTGCTGAAACCCTGGAAGATGCAGCGGTCTCTATTCATCCACCCGGTGAAGGAGGAAACGGACTTGGGTCCCCAGCCTCCACGGGAGAACATCGTGAGTGACGATAAAATCCCAATGGGTAAACAGTTGTGCTCTGAATAAAAAGGGGACTTGTTAGCAATAATTACACAATTCCATGATGTTTTTTCTGACTTACCAGGACAAACTAACTTAATTTCCATTGCAATCGAGACAGCACCTGGGGTAAAAGTACGTTCCCCTCCTTATAGGTTGCCTGAAAGTCGTAGGGCTCTGGTAGAGAAGGAGGTACAAGAAATGTTACACTTAGGAGTGATTGAGGAATCATGCAGTGAGTGGTGTAGTCCAGTAATTATGGTCCCTAAACCCGATGGTAAGGTAAGATTTTATGTGGACCTTCGAAAGGTCAATGCGGTATCCAAGTTTGACGCATATCCGATGCCAGGGGTGGACGAATTAATTGACGCCCTTGGTAACGCGGAATATATATCCACTCTGGACTTGACAAAAGGATACTGGCAAATACCCTTAGAGGAAAAGTCCAAATGCAAAACAGCCTTTGCCACTCCCATGGGTTTATACCAGTTTGTGACAATGCCATTTGGACTGCATGGAGCCCCAGCCACATTTCAGAGACTCATGGATAAGGTACTGAGGCCCCATAGGAATTATGCCGCAGCCTACCTAGATGACATTGTCATTTATAGTAAACACTGGCGGGCCCATCTAAGTAGGCTGAAAGCGGTCCTCAAATCTCTAAGAGAGGCAGGGCTCACAGCCAACCCTAAGAAATGTGCCCTGGGTAAGGCGGAAACTAAATACTTAGGGTATGCAGTGGGAGGTGGAAAAGTAAGGCCACTAGCCGACAAGGTAGTTGCCCTGAAAGAAGTTCCGATCCCCCAAACAAAAACGCAGGTACGCTCTCTGCTGGGTTTAGCAGGGTACTACCGGCGGTTCATCCCCAACTATTCGGAAGTGGCAGCCCCTTTAACGGACCTCACAAAAAAGTGGTATGGTCAAGGGATTGTCAGAGAGCCTTTGAGGACATAAAAAGGTGTCTATCAGAGGGTCCCATCCTTAGAAGCCCGGACTTCAACAGCCCTTTTATAGTGCAAACAGATGCATCAGAGATAGGGCTAGGGGCAGTGTTGTCACAACAGTTTGAGGGAGTTGAACATCCTATCCTTTTCCTGAGTAGGAAATTGTTCCCAAGGGAAAAAAACTACTCAGTGATTGAGAAAGAGTGCCTCGCAGTAAAGTGGTCAATCGAGGCTTTTAGGCATTATCTGGCAGGAGTCCATTTTACTTTGGTGACGGATCATGCTCCACTGAAGTGGTTAAATAGTATGAAGGATTCCAATGCGAGATTGACTAGGTGGTATATGGCCCTCCAACCCTTCTCATTTGAGATTCAGCATAGGCTGGGAAAAGAGAACGCAAATTCTGACTTCTTTTCTAGAGAAGGGGTGGATGGTCGGGCTTCAGCCGTGCATGTTTGTCCCCACTTGTATGTAACTGTTTATATAGAGTAATATACATAACTCTGTACCTTCACATTTAAACAATAATAATAATTTACTTTAATGGGCCTTCTGTGTGATAGCGCCAGATCTTCACTAGCGCAGTTTACAGAATAAAGGTTTTACTCTCTCCTAATAATGACTGTACTCTTCTGCATTCAAATAGAGTACTTTTGGAAGTGACATTTTAACCGATGGAAGACTATAGACTAAATCTTTAACCAAAGGACAGCATGTTTGCCTGAGATTACGGGGTTAAACACGAGGTAGCAATAAACATCCTATTGTTATATTCAGACAAAGAGAATGAAAAATAATACACAAGAGCATCAGATTTATCAAAGAAAAGTCATCACATTGGCAGAAATGAGATTTTTTCCATTGATAAACGTGGTGTTTGTTTGGACCGGGAGTCTCTGTTAAGTAGATCCCTTCCAGAGCGATGTGGGGGTTTATCCACACAAGTATTCCTCATCCTAACATCAGGAACGTTCATATTCTCACTCTGGCAAAGTGCCACGTGGAGGGGACGTAACCCCCCTAATATAAAGCTGTCTGTCTCTCCTCCAAAGAGCAGAAACCCCTGTATTAAACCAAGAAAAGACAAGTGACACAAACAAATAACTAAAGCAGAATGCAGTGAGACCTGTATTTCTCTAATTATGTATCCTAGATTTGCTTCGGTAACTTGTTTGGCTCCTGAAAGGAAGAGGTCGGTTAATCTGCTTGTTGGTTATTTTCGAGGCAACAAACACATACATCACCCGGCTTATTGTGCGCCAGCGATTTTATTGTTAATTATTATTACATCAGTTTGAATTGTAACACCATGTGTGACCTTGAACACAAAATATAATACTATAACGGTGGTGAAATGATTGTGAAAGTGATTAACACATTGGCCGGGGATCACTAAGTGCTGACACAGGGTATCTCACACCTATCTGGCATTAACTGCTATTGATGTGACTGGGCAGTTAATGCTGGATTTGTGTGCAAACAACACATTGGCGCTTAGCAATTCTTCCTCATTATATCTACTTAGCTGTGGCATTGTTACAATCTATTATGTGAGGAAAAGACTTGTGCTGCATAGCAAGTTCTATATTTTCTGTCTGTACTGGTAAATATTGGTCTGAAAATATTATTTTTGTATTTCATTTGAGTCTCTCTATCTCTCTCCCCCTCTCTCCCGCCCCCTCCATCCCCCCTCCATATTCCCCCCTCCATCTCTCCCCCTCCCCGCCTCTCTCTCCCTCTCTCTCTCCCCCCCTCTCTTCCCCTCTCCCTCTCTCTCCCTCCACCTCTCTCTCTCTCTCTCTCTCCCCTCTCTCCCTCTCTCTCTCTCTCTCTCGCTCCCCCTCTCTCTCCCTCCCCTCTCTCCCTCTATCTCCCTCTCTCTCCCTCCCCTCTCTCCTCTCTCTACTTCTCTCTCTCTCTCCCTCTCCCACTACCTTTAAGAGTGACCTAAACTACAGGTTAAATCCCTGTGGTAACCTTATCGGCCCGCAGTGGAGTCGTTGGGTTAGGGGGAACTCCTCTTTTGCATATCATTAGCTTTAGTGCATAGGCGGTATGATTAAACTAAAGTTAATTTAGGTTAGCGTTAGGTTAAATAGCCTAATGAAGCTTAGTGCATCTGTCCCATAGCACGCTAATCTGATAGGCCACTTTTTAATGGGATATTTCTTGTTTAAAGTACATTTTGGGTGAGGTTGCAGCGTTCATAGTCTGTTCCCTTACTATAAACTAGTCGTTGTTATCCATCCATCCTATAAACAGCATTCGCTGCATGTATGGGATGTCCCCAACAGGGCCAAGTGTTGGAATCACTCTATCAGCTGGATTATCAACATGTAAATATTACTGTGACAATTACATGTAAGGGACTAGTTATCAATCTCAAGCGTCTGATTTATCACATACAAAATCACATTGAAAAGAATAGCAGCTTGGTTACATTAGGGCAGAATTAGTGCAGTTGTACCTGATCTCGTTTAATGCCTGAGCCAGTAGAAAATCAGTTTAAATGTTTAGCCTGCCAGCTACAATAATCATTAACGGGTATCCAGGCCAGAGGTGGACAATATCTTTGCACAAGGTTGCTTTGTACATTTTATACAAAGAAAACAAAGGGTGAAACCGGGCGCTCCTAAATAAAGTGGGTTTCTAACCATTACACACGTGCAATGAATTACATAACAAGATCTATAACCCAATAATATAAGTGCAATATAAATGTGCAAATTATATCAAAATAAGTGAAATATTCAAAAAAACCTTTGCTATCAATATAACCAGTGTTCGACAAACCTATACATTTGCTCGCCCTGGGCGAGTGGATTTAACATCGTGGCGAGCTCCTATTGGCCCAAGCAGGATACGTTTGGTACTAGGTGGCGAGTAGATTTTTTGGTGATTTGTCAACCACTGAATATAACCGTCACCAAATATAGTGAAAATGTGATTTAAAGGTATAAATGCAGCAGCTCAAATAACCCTTGTGGACCGTCCTCTGGTCCCAAAATAGTGTAGTTGTCCAAATGTGGGGAGCGCTTGCAGATCTCGTTGTGAATTTGAAAGATAAAAAATTTGAATAATGGTGTAGCCAGTAGGTAAGAAAATGTGTATAGTAAAAGAGTATATTGGTCTGACTCACAAATTATGATGGTAGTATAAGCAAATGAGAGATATAGCTCTCTCTGATAGGAGCACTGTGGCCAATCCACTTCTGTGTTGCAAATCTTGTATATCGCATGTGACAAGGATCCAGCATTCACTGAAAGGTAAGAGAGAGACTCACAATGGTGCAGTATGTCTCAATCAATATATATTGCATAGACACAGAAATGACAGATTTCATGCACATTTTCAATATGTGCAGTGTTCAATTGAGAGGACTTGAACGCCGAAGATCGTTGACACTCTGCCGTTGTCTGCCCGCCTCCGTATCCCCCCTGTGAGCGTCACTTCTTGTGACATCAGCAGTCCTGGCAGATGAGGCGTCTACGGTCACTTGGCTGGCAAAAAGGTGACCTCCTTGTTTTTCTTCTTTGCACCTTTTATTTGTTTCTCTCCTCCTTTCTCTGTGAATTTTGCCATAACCCCCCCCCCCCCCTTATAATTCACCAAATGTAAGTTTAAAAAAGTTGCCAAAGGTGTAAAATCACATAAAACAACAACTCCTATAACTATGCACAACACTCGCCCTTTCTAATAAGAGCTGACCATGTGGCTGTTTGTGGTTCCTTGAGGTGAGAGATATAATCTGAGTGAGACCCTAATATTACAGGACAATGTGATTATGGGGCCGTTTGGTAGACAAGTGTCTCTGGAAAGATTCAGTGTCACATAAAAGCAACATCTAAGGCCCTGCATATAAACGTGTTCCGCCATAGTATCTTTTTGTGCTAATGTTGGTATGTTTACTTGGAGCTAATTAAAGTCAAAAGTAATTATAGAGAAAACATATTTGCAACAAGACACCTGGGAATTGGGACTTTTCGTGGTGACCAGTGCATTTCCGTCCCTATTATTATTATTATTATTATGGCTTTTGATTTTATGTGCAACAATTCCAATCCTGAAATAATGACAGTGTTTTATTTAAGACTTATTGAACACGGCTACTGGAATAGGGTTGCCAGGCATCCCGTATATATATGGGATTGTCCCTTATTTCATTGACTTGTCCAAGAAAGCTCTGTCAGTACGCATAATTGACCCATATTTTAGTGCCTTGGCGTGAACTGCCTGAACTTAAAATGGCTGTAATGAAATCAGTCATGAAAACGTAATAGAATTCTACTTTAGTGTAATTGTTACCTTTTCCGGTAGCAGGATATCCTCTCCATAGGAAAGTAATCAGCTGGCACTTCTTGTTCAAAAAATGGCAAGAAGGCTGGACTGTGCAAAAAATATAAAAGCCTTTATTGGTTCCCGGCAAACATGGATAAAAAAGGGGAGAAGGAGTCCCCCCTCAGTGCTCTGACGCGTTTCGTCCGCACAGGGACTTTGTCAAAGAGTGCTTTCACTCGTGTTGCATTATCCTGATATAGAAATCAAAACAGGAAGTGATGTCACTGCTCACTCAATTGTCCTGCCCACAACTGAGTGAGCAGTGACGTCACTTCATGTTTTGATTTCTATATCAGGATAATGCAACACAAGTGAAAGCACTCTTTGACAAAGTCCCTGTGCGGACGAAACGCATCAGAGCGCTGAGGGGGGACTCCTTCTCCCCTTTTTTATCCATGTTTGCCGGGAACCAATAAAGGCTTTTATATTTTTTGCACAGTCCAGCCTTCTTGCCATTTTTTGTACAAGCAGTGCCCGCTGATTACTTTCCTATGGAGAGGATATCCTGCTACTTTATTGCTCACAAGCCTGGAGCACGCCAACTGGAACAGACCAATGAAAGAACTGAGTAAGTTTATTTCTTATTCTTAAGCACCCCAGGGGAACAGGCATTTTTAGTGCACTATTTATACATTTGAGGGGTCCTTAGCAGGTTACTTAACTGACTGGGTGAACCCTCTGTATGTTAGAGTCAGCAGACTCATTTGCTGTTCATCATATGTTTTAACCCCTTATGGTCTGTTATCATGTTACTGATTTAAATGGATTTCATATACCTGGAGTGAATCTCTGCAGCACAAGGAAATTTGAAGGGGCTCCACCCTTTCATGAGTGTTTCTGTTACCTTTTCCGGTAGATGTCACTTTACTAAAGTAAATGATTAAAATAATAAAGTTAGGACACGGTCAGGGCATCTCATAATACCATCTTTCTCCCACCGCTACTTATCAGGCCATTCTGTGTCTGTCCCCATCCTGCCAAGAGCAGAGATAATGAGAACCAAAGAATATAACGGTCAAGTGGGAGATACCATGTTGCTTGAAGCACTTACAAATCATTCACCACTCATTATGACGTCACACTTCATACAGGATTTCGGCATCCCCTATTATAAAAACTTAAATGTGGCATATTTATATTGACATATAAGTCACAATTGACTCATATATAATATTATGCCTAAATATGAATTGGTTCACATTTCTATGGGCTTATAGCAGCAGTCCAGATCAATTCAAAAATACATTTTTACTCTTATTTGATTTGGAGAGTCTGGTGGAACAGATCCATGGTCCCCTGACCCTTGGGGACGCCCCAATTCCCAAACTCTGAATAGCTTTGCTCTTGCCCGTTGGAAACAAAATGGCCGCAGGGTTCAGGGCTTGCTTCAGCGGCCAAGAGAAACATCATCGTGAGATGATGCGATTTCCTGTTCTTAACCCTCTGTGCCAGTTTTTAAAGAAATACTAAATATGGCAAACAAACTACAAATACGTTGTGAGCAGGAGTTCCTCAAAGGTCAAGGCCCCTGTACAGGCAATCTTAACAAAGAAAGTCATTTGGGGGAGGGGGGGATTGCTGCTCTAAGGCAGCTTTATAGCAATGCTGTTCTTCCATCCATAGTACTCTAGGGAAGGGGAATAGGCGGGAGGCACTTCCGCAGCACTCACAGTTAGTATAATGATTTTTTTAGTATAAATAAAACCTTTTTAATGGTAACAATTAAAAATAATAGTGAAACGAGGATTGTTAGTAATAAGTCCATGACCAAATCCTTTAAACCACACACTAATAATTAACGTCTATATGAAACGCTAATATAGCAGTCTAGAGTATGTTGTACCTCTTAGAGACACATATATACTACGATGGAGTCTCACTAGTGTAGGCTCCTGTGGTATCAGGTATCTAGAGCCTTGGTGTCCATAGGTGTGGGGTCATCAATAACCAATTGCTGAGCTATAATTCATACGCGCACATAATCTTCTCTCTGCAAAGAATCACTTCCGGTAAGTGAAAGGTTAACGATATACTGGTAGATTTGTATACAGGCATGCAAGCCACTAGTACCACTGTATGGCTGCTATTGATTTAGCAGGGGTTAAACCAATTGTTTAGTGGAATAACAATGAGGATGATATTGTTGGTTTGGTATACCGGACATAATAGTCAGAAATTGTCATGTCAAGTATAATTAGAACCTATGAGTAGCGATGTTTATTGCTCCATAGTCTAATAACTACCAGGGCGACTCAGTAGATTATTTTACATTCACTGTAGAGTATCATAAGGTAAGTGAGAGGTTAACTCCTGTGATCAGAAGTATTATCAGAGATATATAAGCCTATAGTGCCATAGTATGGCTAAGCAACTCAAGGCTAGTACAGGTATATTGAAAGTGTAGCCAAAAAATCTAGGAGCATAGATGTTAATTGCTCCAGATTCATCTCGTTTCAGAATATCTCTGATTCTGTCACTTGCCAGAGTGACTGGATGGCAATGACCTATTTTGTATCAATACAGGCAGTCCTCGGTTATCCGACACAATGCGTTACTCAAAATGGCGTTGGATAGCGAAACGTTGTAAAGCGAAACACGTTTTCCCATAGGAACACTGTTTAAATGAAAGGTTCCGTTCCTGAAGGCATTTTTAACACTAAAATACACCAAATATTTTACGCAGGCAATAAGATATGCAGCACACACATATTATATAGTGTATATACTGTATTATATATATAATATAACATAATAAATAATATATTATATAGTATAATATAATATTATATAGTATAATATTATATATATGCTCTTAGGACGCTTTGCAACGTTGTTTATGTGTATGTGTGTATGTATATACACACATACACAACGTTGCAAAGCGTCGTAAGAGCGTTGGATAAGCCGTTTTGGCGTTGTAAAAATGAACATAGGTATTGTATTGTATGTCTTTATTTATATAGCGCCATTAGTGTACATAGCGCTTCACAGTAGTAATACATGTGGTAATCAAATAAATAACAGATAATATAAATAACAGATCATGGGAATAAGTGCTTTAGACATAAAAGTAACATTTCGGAAGAGGAGTCCCTGCCCCGAGGAGCTTACAGTCTAATTGGTAGGTAGGGAGAACGTACAGAGACAGTAGGAGGGAGTTCTGGTAAGTGCGTCTGCAGGGGGCCAAGCATTATGTATCGTGTTTAGAATATCCACAGTGCTATTCATATGCTTCTTTAAGCAAGTGTGTCTTAAGGTGGGTCTTAAAGGTGGATAGAGAGGGTGCTAGTCGGGTACTGAGGGGAAGGGCATTCCAGAGGTGTGGGGCAGTCAGTGAAAAAGGTTTAAGGCGGGAGAGGGCTTTAGATACAAAGGGGGTAGAAAGAAGACATCCTTGAGAAGAACGCAAGAGTCTGGATGGTGCATACCGAGAAATTAGGGATGAGATGTAAGGAGGGGCAGAAGAATGTAAAGCTTTAAAAGTGAGGAGAAGAATGGAGTGTGAGATGCGGGATTTGATCGGAAGCCAGGAGAGGGATTTCATGAGGGGAGATGCTGAGACAGATCTAGGAAAGAGTAGAGTGATTCTGGCAGCAGCATTTAAGATAGATTGTAGGGGAGACAGGTGAGAGGCAGGAAGGCCGGACAGCAGGAGGTTACAGTAATCAAGACGGGAGATAATGAGGGCCTGAGTCAGAGTTTTAGCAGTCGAACAACAGAGGAAAGGGCGTATCTTAGTTATATTGCGGAGGAAAAAGCGTCAAGTTTTAGAAATGTTTTGAATGTGAGGGGCGAATGTGAGAGAGGAGTCGAATATGACCCCTAGGCAGCGTGCTTGGGCTACTGGGTGAATGATGGTAGTTCCAACAGTAATGTGGAAGGAGGTAGTAGGGCCAGGTTTGGGAGGAAGTATGAGGAGCTCTGTTAGCCATGTTGAGTTTAAGGCGTCGGAGGGCCATCCAGGATGATATAGCAGAGAGACATTCAGAAACTTTGGTTTGTACAGCAGGTGTAAGGTCAGGTGTTGAAAAGTATATTTGTGTGTCGTCGGCATAGAGGTGATAATTAAACCCAAAAGATGTTATTAGGTCACCTAGAGAGAGTGTGTACAGAGAAAAGAGAAGAGGTCCCAGGACAGAGCCCTGGGGTACCCCCACAGAGAGATCAATAGAGGAGGAGGAGGTGTTAGCAGAAGAGACACTAAAAGTACGATGGGAGAGGTAGGATGAGATCCAAGATAGAGCTTTGTTCCGAATACCTAGAATATGGAGAATGTGGAGGAGAAGAGGGTGGTCCACGGTGTCAAATGCTGCAGAGAGGTCGAGTAATATGAGCAGAGTGTAATGACCTCTGTCTTTGGCAGCATGGAGGTTGTCAGTTATTTTAGTGAGGGCTGTTTCGGTAGAGTGAGCAGTGCGGAAGCCAGATTGTAGAGGGTCTAGGAGAGAACAGGTGTTGAGAAAATGGAGCAAGCGAGAGAATACAAGACGTTCAAGTAGTTTAGATTCAAAAGGCAGGAGGGAGACAGGTCGATAGTTAGAAAGACAGGTAGGGTCAAGCTTGCTGTTTTTGAGTAATGGTATGACTGTTGCATGTTTGAAGGAGGATGGAAAGGTTCCAGAGCAGAGGGAGGAGTTAAAAATGTGTGTAAGCGTAGGGATTATAGTAGGAGCTAGAGGTTTTAGGAGATGGGAGGGAATGGGGTCAAGAGGGCAAGTGGTAGAGGGAGAAGAGGAGATCAACAGCGACACATCCTCCTCTGAGACAGTGGAAAAAGAGTCAAGGAAGGCAGGAGGAGAGTTAGGAAGAGGTGTAGGATGGGGGGAAGAAACAGAGGGGATGTTCTGACGTATGGATTCCACCTTTTCCTTAAAATAGTCAGCAAAGTCCTGAGCGGAGATGGAGGAAGGAGAGGCAGCTGAGGGTGGTTTGAGTAGAGTATCAAAGACAGAGAACAGTCGGCGTGGGTTAGACTTGTGCATGTTGATTAGTGCAGAAAAGTAGGCTTGTTTAGCTTGCGAGAGGGCAGAGTTGAAACAGGATAGCATAAATTTGTAGTGAAGGAAGTCTGCGAGAGTGTGAGACTTCCTCCAGAGGCGTTCAGAGGAACGAGTGGAGGAACGCAGCATGCGCGTGTGGGAATTTAGCCAGGGTCTAGGGTTAGAAGGGCGAGGGCGGCAGAGAGAAAGCGGGGCATGTAGATCAAGAGACGAGGACAAGACAGAGTTGTACTTTCTGACCAGGTTGTCAGGGTCTGTAGCAGAGCTGAGAGAGGAGAGGGAGGAGTGTAAAGTGGACTCAAAGTCAGGTAAGTGAATAGAGCGCAGGTTTCTGCAGAACCGGGGGGTAGATGGAGGTGGAGAAGGGGAGAAGCGAGATAAAGAGAATGAGATGAGATGATGATCAGAGAGAGGAAAAGGGGAAATGGAGAAATCAGAGAGAGAGAAGTTTTTAGTGAAAACCAGGTCTAAGTAGTGGCCATCCTTGTGGGTGCTGGCTGCAGTCCACTGTTGAAGGCCAAAAGAAGAGGTAAGAGAAAGAAAGCGGGAAGCCCAAGAGAGAGAGGGGTCATCAATGTGGCAATTGAAGTCCCCAAGGAGAAGAACAGGGGAGTCTGAGGAGAGAAAGAAAGAGAGCCAGGATTCAAAGTGAGAGAGAAAGGCAGAAGGGGGATGAGTAGAGGTAGGTGGGCGATAGATGACCGCCACATAAACAGGGAGAGGAGAGAAGATCTGGACAGTGTGAGCCTCAAAGGAGGGAAAAGCAAGAGAGGGGGGAATAGGAAGGGTTCGGTAATGGCAGACAGAGGAGAGCAGGAGCCCCACGCCTCCACCCCTGCCATCAGGGCGCGGAGTGTGGGAGAAGGAAAGGCCACCATAGGAGAGGGCAGCTTCCAGAGCAGAGTCAGACTGAGTGAGCCAGGTCTCAGTTATAGCAAAGAGAAGCAGGGAGTGAGAGAGAAAGAAGTCATGTATAGAGAGGAACTTGTTAGAAAGAGAGCGTGCGTTCCAAAGGGCACAGGAGAAAGGGAGAGAGGAGGGAGGGTGGCAGGGGATGGGTATGAGGTTGGAGGGGTTGACACCAGAAGGAGTAGAAGTTGCATGTGGGAGGCGAGGACGAGCGCAAGTAGAAATAAGACAGGGACCAGGATTGGGAGAGATATCCCCAGAAGCAAGGAGGAGAAGCATGGATAGAAAGAGGATGTGTGAGGAGGATTTGTAGGGGTGTTTTTTAGTGCAGGGGATATAGCTGTGTGGTGTCAGAGGACGCAGGTAAGAAAGGAGTTCATGTGAACTGAGAAGTGGTGACGAAAGGAGAGATGGAGATACACTGGCGGCACACTTTATTAGAGTGCGGCCAGTTCCGCAAGCCGGGAGATTTCCCGGCTTGCTAGTGGCATCCCCTCGGCGTGCCGCGCGTCACCGATGCGGGGTCACGCGTCATCGGGTGCCTGCGCCCCCTGCACGTGCGTCCAGGGCTCCCCGAGGGAGCCCTGGTGTCCCGCGATGTGGGGGACGGCGGCAGGGGGTTCCGGGGGACCCGGCGGACCCGGAGAGGAGAGGGGGAAGCCCCGATCGGCGGGCCTCTCCTCCGAGGCTTCGGCGCGCGCCCGGGACATCCCGGCGCGCGCCAGGTTACTGTCGCGGCCGAGACTGGGCAAATGCTCGAATAAACTCGGCCGCGACAGTATATGAATAGAGTTTGAGACATACTGAGGCTGGTAGAAAGAAGTGCATAATTTGAGAAGAAGTGAAGTCACAGCAAATGTAAATGGTAAAGGCAGCATCACAGCAGTAATGATGCAGTCTGGTATTGATGATATCCTCCTTTCCAGCATAGTTCAAATGCAGGAATCAGGGCCAGATGGGGTGTCTACTTCTTCCTCACTTCTTTTGAACTTCCTTTTAAACTTCAGTTGTTCAGTAGTCATGCCACTTATAATAGGCCACTTCCTTTTAAACTTCAGTTGTTCAGTAGTCATGCGACTTATAATGGGCCACTTCCTTTTAAACTTCAGTTGTTCAGTAGTCATGCCACTTATAATGGGCTACTTGGATATGGGCTGCAAGCAGACTAGCTGTTCTGACTGGGTTTATATAGGCCTAAAAAGTCACCTGACAGTGTGGTTCTGTCTGCTTAATTAGCACATCTGAGGCACATTCAAACAAATGGTTTTCTACACAGGGTGTTCCCTGCCTAGGTGGCAACACTTAATTTGATTAGGGGTAGACAGAAAACAGCATTCAAATATGGTTTTTACCTAGCATTGGATCACTTGCATATATTATATAATACACACAGCAGAGGCTTCAATGAGGATTTAGAGATGGATTTTACCTAGCATTGGATCACTTGCATATACTATATAATACACATAGGTATGCATTGCATAGCGTTGGATAAGCCATTCTTTGTAAAGCGAAGCATTGTAAAATGAGGACTGCCTGTAGCATTCAAATACACTTTTGTGTCAAGATAGTTAGATAAAGACACTTAGCTGGTATCTCGGTAGAGGGTGAGGCGTAATTAAGGATGAGGAATTCCTTATCTGGTTCAGTGCTCAAGTGATGCTGTTAAAGCAGCTATATACAGGCACACCAAGTGTGTGTTTAAGCCTGGAGGCGCGGTTCGAATGGCCGCATCAAGTTATAGCCACATTCGGGGCATAAGGGATACGATTGTATCTCTTCCCACCAGCAAAAATTTAATTTCTCATAATTTAAATGGTATAGGTGTAATCTAGAACAGGAGAGGAGATAGATCTGAGATCATCAGACAAATGGGTTTAAATGTAGGCTTTATCTTCTCCCCATTTATCTGATGATCTCAGACCTATCTCCTCCTGTTCTAGATTACATCTATACCATTTGAATTATGCTAAGTTAAATTATGCGTTCCCCTCCGGCACTTAATTTAAATGCCCTGTGGAAGAGCACGTGGCCTCTGCAACGTCCACGCCCCCCACTCCTCCTAGATATTTGATACCATGCTTTTCTAATGTTTTCAATGTAATGTATTCTGCATATCCCTGAATAACCTTACTTTTTTATATAAAAAAATCTAACTTTTTCTCAAATATATCTATGGTATCTGCCACCACAGTATCCATGGGTACTAACTTCTATATTTTCACTACCCTACTGGGAAGAACCCTTTACTTTGCTTCTGGTGAAATCTCCTTTGCTCTAATCTCAAGGAAGGAGCAATACAATTGTAGTACTAGGTATTGGACAATAGTAATCTATCTGTGGTTGAGCCGATGAATCTTGGTGTCATGCTGAAGCCAGTGAAATTGGATGCTCTCTTCTTAGAGCTGTTGAGCTAGAAAACATATTCTATTGGCAGAGCTAACCTGCAAGAGGAAACAGACAAGATGTTGTTATCAAAAGTTATCTTCTCAGACTATCAGAACTATCTCTGGCAAGGTTACAGTGGAAAGGTTATTTGAAGGGCAAACTGTAGTAAAGTTAAACAAGCAATGCAGGAATTTGCACAAATAGTACCGGGGTGTCAGGAAGCAGGGTTCTCGCAACACCTCCTTACTTGCCTCGGAGGTCAATGCTGCCGCCCCTCGCTCCCCGCTGGTGCGTCCTCGGCGTGTGACTCGGCGATCTCGCCCGACGCTGGCTCTTGCGGCCGCCATCTTGCCGGGGTGTGCGCAGGAGGATCTTACACAGCACGCGCCTCCGGCAGTAATTTATTCACTCCTCCGCTCTTCTAGCCACGCCCCCCTTGTACAGCTGCAGCCCCGCTCCTGCTCTCACACTCCACAGCTGATCACAGGCAAGGATCACAGCCTGCACCAGTCACAAGACGCTCCACGGCACACCTCCGCTCTGCCTCCTTCCCTGATTGGTCCCTCCACGTATATTACCCTTGTTCTCCCTGGGAATCATTGCTCTGCATAGCTTCTGCTAGTTGGGCTAGTATTCGTGTGTGCTCTTGTTCTTTGTGTTCTTCAGGTATGCAAAGCCAATCAAATGAGCTCTACACTTCCTCTGCTATAATGTGTGCTACACACCCAGTAAGTGTGTGAGGAGTGTGCAAAGCACACATGCATTATCCTCATTACCGATAACAATATTTTGCCTTGCCCCTTTTTGCCTGGAAATATCACCTACTGTCCCGGCAAGCTTTATTCTAAAGCTTGCCGGGTGCGTAGCGGGCTAACCGCGGGGCTTCTCTCCGTTTAAAACAGAGTTTCCTGCGCGGCGGACGCTTCAATAGATAAGCACTAATGGCGCTTACTATTGAAAGCGCCCGAGGCGCGGGAAAACTGGCCGAGAAATAGCCCGCAGCTGTTTTTAAACTGCGGCGGCAGCCGCATTAGTTTTAAGCCGGCCGCCACTGTACACCTTATTCATTCTAAAAATGATGTCACAGTGATGTTATGAGTCTCCCTTATTTATTATTCACGTTAGTAAATACACAGTTATGCGTCTCCGTCTTATCCACCGTATGCCCTCCATGCAGTTATTATCCAATCACAGATCATATCAGAACCTGTTACTGAACTCTGATGGAAGACATTTGTATATTTTTTTTAAATGTGTGGCCTAGATATTTAAAATTATATAATGTGTTGATACAGCTACCCATTTGTGATGTTCTTTGTGATTCATTGATAATTCAATAGGAGCAACAGGCTGTCAAAGGTTCTTAACTGTGCATTTACAACAAACAAATAAATACTATAAGCCCTATAATTATTCCTAGGTGCAGCAATCATTTAATATATGTACATATGCCTTTATAAATTAATTTAGATTTAGGTGATTGGAGTCAAAAGGACCTTGGTCTATTTAATTGTTATCACCGATATGGGCAGGTTCAGATATTGTTTTCCATTTCCAATTTTGTAACGTTGCTGATGACATGTAACCATGAGAGGATCCAAGGCGGCTGGCATATAGTTAGACTTGTCCTTCAAATACTTTCTGGGTAAGCTACTGTCTATCTGAACAAGCTCCTCACCCCTACCACATGCAGCACTTATCATCTGAGATCTGACTCCAAAAGACTGTTCACGGTCCCAAGATTCAGCAAAGTATCCGCCCGCTCCTCCTTCTCTTACCGTGCACCCCAAAACTGGAACAGTCTACCGGAGACTCTCACAGCCGCCACCAGTCTAAATTCTTTCAAAACTAAAGCTGTCTCACATTTAAATCTGGTCTGTAACTGTTACATACGCCTATAACATATATTATCTGTAACTGTGCATGCAATGTCTTGTATATAATGTATACCCTGTTCACTTAATGTAACTATGTATTTGTCATCATAACTCTGTGCCCAGGACATACTACAAAACGAGAAGTAACTCAATGTATTACTGGTAAAACATTTTGTAAATAAACATTTGGTTGAAAAAAGACATACAGTATACCCACCAAATTTAAATTGTAATTGCCAATTGCGTGAGATATAATCATGCTCTAATTAATATTATAACGTGACCTGCGGCGTCATTTGACACCACGTTGCTGTGGTGACGCAGCAGCAAATGACGCCGCGGGTCATGTGACGTTACGTCACTATAGCAACGTGTACTGGTGCAAGATACTTACAGAGGCCTTGCATGGTCCCCGGCATTTAATCGAAATGCCTTGGGGAAGAGTGCGGGGCCTCTGTAAGCGCCGCCCCCCCCCCAAAAAAAAATATATCTTGCGCATCCCTGATGTAGATGACTAAATATGGCCATATAGCCTCCCCCTCATGATCCAGAGACCCATATGAGGACATCTTTGTCATCCAGGGGAGGGAAATACAGCCATGCTTACCTTCAGCGAGCGTAGACATGGATCCAGATGGCATACAGAGGCGGCTGCAGACAGGGACCGGACACGGCTGTGCAGCTCTTCTGAAATACCGGATGTCTATTCCTGCAGGGTGGCCCACCAAGTGAAGGAGTAACACTGCAGAGTCCCATTCATAAGCATGGAACCCCACAGGGTTAATCCTTCCGGGCCAAAAGACTTACTGTCCTTGTGGCCGCAGACGGACCACCGGTCCCTGTCTTTTTGTCCACTGCCAGAAGGACGGTAAATCGGGCTACATCTGTAACAGCGGCAGGATTCCTGTTTTAAAAAGAGCCAAGTGATACGCAATGAGTGCTCATTTGCATATTATTACCCAGGGTCCCTGGCTGGAGTGGATGCATTGTATGCTGCATGATTATAGAGTAAGACAGGTGTAGGGGACCTGTCTGTGGCATAAATCTTCCCACAAGTGTTTTTTTTATCATTACTGTACCCTGTACGGGGGAGAGATTAGTGAATGTTTTATTCACCATAGCTTATATGTACTTGCTATCAATTTAGGTGCAAATAACCCAATATCCTATTTTTTGTACACTAACTGTTTGTGTGGCATTGCATGAAAACCTCTTCCCCTAATTCCTCCTTCACCAAGCGCTTTCTTACGTAATAATAATGGTATAAATGATGTATTGCCTCAGATTATATACAGTAATAAAGTTTTAATGTTTTTTGGAATGGTATTAAAAAAACCTTTGCAATATCGAAATAGATCAAACTGACGGCATTGGCTTGATTTATATTTCTACTTCCTCAAAGAAACTATTAAGGTTAGTTTAGCATGACCTATCCCCCCTCCAGCATCAATCCACGTGATTATTCATCATTTTGTTATCCATAAACTATTCCTGAATAAACCTTCAACCTAGCTAGCTTCTCCTCTATTGATGTCAGGCTAGCTCTTTTTTTAGTAAAGGCCCCACACCTGCGTTACTCCAATTCTACTGAATCTGTGGAAAGGGACTCCTTGAATATTAAATATAATGGTTTGTCTATGGCTGAGCTGTGTGTGTGTGTGCGTGGGTGTGCGTGAATGTGTGCGCGTTACAGCGGCCAGGTGATTTTAGTAAGCTGCCTTTGCGCTATTTCCTGTTTTAGCCACATGTTGGGTAATGCTAAGGTTGGGATCCCTTTGTTGTAATATTTTAGCAAGTCGCTTTTCTTTAGTTTATACAGAGGCAAATAATGTGTTCACTACCTCTGCCTTCTCCTTACCATTACTCATTTCCATACCCATCTCACTCTTCTCTGCCCCTGATGCTATTAATATACTTAAAGAACGTTTTCGGATTGATCTGAATTCTCCTGCCATCCTTTTTCTTGTTTCCAGCTCTTCCGATTTTTAGTTTTTAGCTTTTTTATTTTTCTTAGTTACATTCCTAATATTTCTGAAATTAGGTTTCTGTCCTTTAATCAAAAATCTAAATCCATTCCTCCTCCTCGCTTTAGTTTTTTCCCTACCAGTTTATTTTGTCGCATTGGTTTGGAATAGTGTATTTTCCAAGGCAAGGATAAGTATGCTCAATGCCTTCATTCTAATTATTTATTGTACAATGTTCCTTAGATGTACAGTTCTACAATCCGCCTTTCTTAGGCCTGGGACATAGTAAGCTTAAGCTCGCTGAGGCGGGCTGAGCCGCGCTGAGCAGATGCACAAAGCCCATGCATCTGTCATCAGCGCGGCTATAGTCTCCCCCTCCGCATGCGCGCTGATGCGTGCGGAGGCTCAGAAACTTTGCAGAGACAGGCAGGTTTCAAATTTGCCGCTCGGGGAAGCGGAGGAGCGGTCACGTGACCGCTCCCATCCAATGGAAGCGGGGGACTAGGCACGCCTCCGCCCCCCGCCCCGCCCCCAGAGCGCGCTCACTGCCTCGCCTGCAAGGACAGGAAAAAGCCCCATTTTCAGCAGGCGAGGCAGAGCAGGAGCGCGGCTGAACCCTCTATGTCCCAGCCCTTAATTGTATAGACGTTGTTGATGCATTATTATCCTTCCTTACCCCTTTTAAACATATTGTTGTGAGACGTGTTATCTAGAACAGGGATGCACAAACTTTTCAGTCTGCACCCCCCCCGTGCCTGATCTCTCACCCTGCTCGCGCCCCACCTTTCCTTTGGCTCCTGCGTGAAAAGTCGCCGCGGGGTCATGTGACCTCACGTGATCCTGCGGCATCATTTGACGCCACGTGTCGCCCGAAGCCAAGGTAAAGGATCTTGTAGAGGCCTCGTGCGGTCCCTCAGCATTCATTTAAATACCTTGGGGGAGAGCGCGGGGCCTCTGTAAGCGCCGCACCCTCCCGCCCCAGAAAATCTTGCGCCCTCCAATAGGAAGCCGTGGCGTCATCCGTTGTGGCTTCTTATTGACCCGAGTGACGCGGATCTTTACAAATCAGAGAGATAGCGGCAATTATCTCGGGAATCAGGTGTTCCCTGGAGCTGAAATCCACGGGGAGCTGAAATTAAGACCCCCTGTTTCAATCCCGTGTTTAAGAAAATGCAATAAAAATGAGGACCCTCAATTGTTCTAAAAACGCTATATAACTGCTGCTGCTGCTGGTGCTGCTGCTGCTGCTGCTGCTGCTGCTGTGGATGATAAGAGATTCCAAAGTAGGTCTTGCACGGCTTTATTCAAGTAAACCATTCTTGTATGGAGATACATGCCAAAACACAAAACGCACACAAGATCCTTCACGGTGTAGCATTAATCATTTGAATAATGTTTAAAACCCACATGAAGCTACTCACAACACGTATATTTAAAAGATAGCATGTAAGTTGTAGCTCAGAGCCCTGTGCTGGTGTTTCCTCCGTTATAAGGCCCACCTCCATATTCCAGTAGAGGGTCTGACATCAGGGCCCCTGGGGGTGGCTCTGTCTAGTGTAGTGCCTGGTGTGTGATGCCTGTCCCAATCCAAAGAGGAGTCCTGCTCACTCCACTGAAACAGCATTCACCAAACCAGCAAACAACCTCTACATTGCTAAATCCCAAAGACATTCTTCTCATTCTAATAAATGTCTCTATAGCCTTTGATACTGTTGACCACTCACGTCTCACTCACACTTTTCACTCCCTTGGTGTTCGGGATAAAGTTCTCTCTTAGCTTTGTTCCTACATCTCCTATTACTCCTCTAGTGTATCTATTGCTACGAATTCCTTTGTAGCTCTATCTGTCGTTGTACCCCAAGACGCAGCTTTGGGGCCTCTCCTCCTTTCTCTCTCCACACTCTCCCTTGTGGACATTAATCATTCACTTGGCTTCGAGAATCACCTGTAAGCAGATGACCCCACGACTGCGTCTCTTCACACCAAACTTCACATCAGAAGTACCGTCCCAGCTCTCCCAACTATCTCATTGCAATCTCACCCTGAATGTCAGCTAGATGACTGATCTGCTCATAATCCCACCTAAATCAAGTCCCATTGGGCCCTTTGTCACCTTCGGCAAAACTAAAATCCACCCAGTTCATTTAATACCATTGTTTAGGTGTCATATTTTACTCTCTTCTTTTGTTCTCCCCTTTAATGCTATTGCTAAATCTTGATGATTCTCTCTCTATTGCAAAGGATGTTATGGCTGAGCAGTGATCTCTAAACTAAACACTAAGGAGCCAACGCTCAACCTAAAAAGTACATATCCTGATGTGTCTCAGTGGGTGCATCTAAGGAAAATGGGGAGCACAAAGGGACACCTGCAGGGGGGAAGGAGAGAAAAGTCCCTTAATCAATGGGGAGTCACAACAGTTGCTATCAATATAGCTGTAAATGGGCTAAATGGCTCTTAGGGATGCCACTGGGGTATGTAGTGATTGGAAATGGATAGATAAGATAGTCAGTACGTAGAGGGAGAGCAGTGATACTGCATGGTTACTGAGTGAGTTGACATGAAACTTTAATAAATATGCTTATACTGCTGCATTGCCTGTGTCCTGGCTGATACCGGGTTAGACGCGCTGATGTCACTAGTAAGCGCAGAGCCCGACAAGGAGACAGCACATGCTGGAGCTTCTCCCTGTATTGCCTGTGTCCTGGCCTATACGTCGTCAGTTGCCCTGATGGTCTCTTGATTGATACAGGTTACTTACAGTATATTCCCCCTCCCCTGATTGAATTGGTTCTGTTCCTTTTGGCTGATAAAATGCTGTAAAGCGCGATGTACATGGATGACGCTATATAAATAAAGATATATACAGGGCCGACGAGAAGGGGGAGAAACCTGTACAAATTACCGGGGCCCGATGGTCCGGAATGGGGCCAGGGGTCTGACTATGTTGTATATGGTTTTTTTTCTCGGCAGTATCATTATCTGTCACTCTTTGCTGCCGCCCTCCTCCTCCTGAACCGCAGCGTCAAATGACTCCGCGGGCGTCACCGACGTGACGTCACACGGCGTCTCGTTGCAACACGACATTGCCACGCCAAATGACTACACGGCGTCGCGTTACCCTGACAACGTGATGTCAGGTTGGTGACGTGCGGCTCAGAAGGAGAAGGGGGCGGCAGATACATACAGTACATGCATACATTCATGATTATCCAATTAGTAAGTACAATGTCACTGGTCACATTTACTGCTACTCCCACTGATAGCTTTTTTTATGGCAGTATTGAGAAAGATTAGGGGACAGCGGAGCTGAATTTGCAGGTCCCCTTTCCTAAGACTAATGCATTGGGGGACTACATATTTCCAATAATGTCAACTTAAATAAATGAATGTGTGCTGGCCGGAGTCCGGCTTTTAAACAAAGCTTTATGCACTGGCCTTAAGAGCCCTGCCCTTGAAAACTTTCCATGAAACACTTGCACTTGTGTGTGCTGAAACAGCTTGCTCCAGATAACCTTGTACAGTTCAGATGTATTTATTTTCTTCTTCTAAATTTGCAGTACATCATTTTCTTTACATTGTTACATCCAAAACCCAACGGTTATTGTCACCATCTCTTTTTCCATTGTGTTCGCTCAAGGTATTTGCACTTGCCGCTTCTCCGAGTGCCATTAGCAAGAGCACACATACCCTATTCAAGACAGAAATGTTAATATCAAAAGCTAACATGCTGTTCAGAACAATCAGACTAGCCCTCACAATACTCTTAAAAGGTTTCAGTGCCAAAATGTTTCGATGCAGACAGTAAAATGCTACAAAACAGGACCCTAAATAACTCCAGCAGCTTCCCCGGAAGTTGAGGAAGCACTTTTTCTTCTGCTCACACTGCAGTTGTGGTTTGTGTTAGTCTTATACAGTAAGTGCCCAGCTACCAGAATAGCACAAAAAGACAGGACCTTTGGGGGGATTAACTTTTATAGTGTTTTTTAGCATTTTCCAAAACCTTACTCAAATGGGTATATGACTCACCCATGAGAGAAAGGGCTTGGCTCTTCCTAAGGACACTGTAAAAGTTAATCTCCCCCAAAATTCATTGTCTTTAAAGAAATGTAACTTCAGTTCCCACAGAATCCTCAAAGCAGTGGTATTTATATATCAGGCTGTTAAAAATGCTGTTAAATGGACACTGTAGATTTGTCTTTGGTTGTAATATCTTTTTAATGGGCAAATAAAAGAGTTCTTCATAGATAAAATTATATCGTACAGAGCTGTGAAGACAAAGAGTAGACCTGTTGAGTTTTTTTAATGATCTAAACACTTTAGATTCATCAAGGTAAAGTTCCCTTGTGAACCATTAACAAGTCAAACCCACAAGACATATCTACACTTCTTAAAGTGACATTTTAAACATACGCTTCAGTGACACTTTATCCAAGTACTTTGCTCCTTTAGTTCCACGCCTGCATCAATAAGCGTTTTCTGGATAGGTTACACGATGAGGAGTTATAAGTGGTTACCATGGACACATAAGTTTAAAATATATATATATTTAAATATACTTGTATTTATATGATGAAAAATATATATTGTCTTCTACATATATCGCATCACTACCATTAATTAACTTTGATCATATGTTTGAACATCTTTATAGGGCCAACTATGCATGCATCGCTTTGCAAGAGAGACAAAACAATATAGGGAATTATAGTACAGTAAGTATAATAAAGATAATATCAGACAATGGGAAAGGCAATCCCTGGCCCACTGAGCTTACACTCTAAAGTTGTCAACAGCACTGTCCCTTTATCAGAGCCCCAACGTTCTCATGGAAAGCCTGCCAAAATGCGATGAAATCTGGGCTTGGAAATGATTGCCAGCCCCACATGTTTCAGCTTGCCCGGGTATTTTCCTTGCCATGACAAAGCCTCTCGGGTGGTAAGATGCAGGGCACTGTAGCGTAGGATAATTTTAAAGGTAATAAGACATGTTAAATAGTATGTTAAAATAATAGCACCTGGACCACACCTACCAAGACACATAAAAGTGACACCAGCTCTCCTCCCTCCTCAACATCAGCTCCCCCTCACCAGCTCTCCCCCTCCTCAACATCAGCTCCCACTCACCAGCTCTCCCCCTCATCATCAGCTACCCCTCCCAGCTCTCCTCCCTCCTCAACATCAGCTCCCCCTCACCAGCTCTCCCCTTCCTCAACCTCAGCTCCCCCTCACCAGCTCTCCCCCTCATCATCAGCTACCCCTCCCCAGCTCTCCTCCCTCCTCAACATCAGCTCCCCCTCACCAGCTCTCCCCCCTCCTCAACATCAGCTCCCCCTCACCAGCTCTCCCCCCTCAACATCAGCTCCCCCTCACCAGCTCTCCCCCTCCTCAACATCAGCTCCCCCTCACCAGCTCTCCCCCCTCATCATCAGCTCCCCCTCACCATCATCAGCTCCCCCTCACCAGCTCTCCCCCTCATCATCATCAGCTTTCCCTCACCATCTCTCCCCCCTCATCATCATCATCATCATCAGCTCCCTCTCTCCAGCTCTGCCCCTCATCATCATCAGCTCCCCCTCACCAGCTCTCCCCCTCATCATCATCATCAGCTCCCTCTCACCAGCTCCCCCCTCCTCATCAGCTCCCCCTCACCAGCTGTCCCCCCTCATCATCATCATCTCCCCCTTACCAGCTCTCTCTCAACCCCCCTAGCTCTCTCTCTTCCCCCATCTCTCTCTCTCTCTCTGCTCTTTCTCTCTCTCAGCTCTCTCTCTCTCTCTTCCCCTCAGCTCGCTCTCTCTCCCCCATGCCTAACTTTGGCAGGAGGAGATGATCAGAGAAGCAGACGGTAGAGAAGTTAGGATTTGCACTGTGGCAGCAGACACCGGAAGTAAGAAGGACTTCCGGGTCAGACTGCTAGAGGGCGCTCCTCCCCTGCCGTCTTGCTCTGCCTTGCTGATTCCTCTACCAGCTTCGGTTTAACGCCGGGGCCCACCGCCGCATACCATTTCCTCATGCCTATCTCTACGGGAGTGGGGGGGGGGAGGGGAGAATGGGGCCCACAAGAGAGCAGGCCCTGGGCTATAGCTACGCCCCTTACCTTAGCCCAAGCGTGATTAAATATTGTAAATTGACGTGTTCAGATATCTCTGTCAAAAGAAAAGACAGATATGTAAACCAATAATAAGTATGATCTGCATATAAATGATATTTATGGCTCAAAGATGCAGATATCACCAGGCTTCCCCTGAGTCTCAAAATGAACTATTTTTTTTTCAGAGGACTAGTATCTGCGTTGTTTGGTAATGATTATTTATTGATGTTCCTTGGTAAGGCGGCATCTCTAGGCCATGTAATTAATGCAACTATCAGTCTTGTGATTTATTCAATGGCCCTCTTATTTTCCCATATGGTTTTTTTTTTTGCTTTATTTAAAAAAAAAAAAAAAAAAAAAAAATCCAAAACACGTATTACTTTATGAAATGATACTGTCATTTGGTGTGTTTAGTTTTGAGTTTTTCATTTCAGGATGCGATACCTCTTATGAGCTGCAATGCATTTCTGGACACTGTTTTATCCAAGTAATTATTGAGTCAATAATATGATTAATTGCATGTAAATGTTAAGTACTGTGGACACTTTATTCCACTCATCCCTATCCCAAAAAAACTCCATGAGGTCTGAGATTCTGTAAACCAAATTTGACGCGTGTCCCAGGCAAGACTGGAAGTTCCAGATTTGAGGCTTGGGAAGCACCAGCTACCATACGTTTTATATATATATATATATATATATATATATATATATATATATATATATATATATATATATATATATATATATATATATATATATATATATATATATATATATATCAGAGTCTGAGCGTGCTTGGCTTTCTTCTTTCTTTTGATGCAATCTTACAGTAATAAAAATGTACAGAATGTACAAAATGTCATAATTCCAGCAAAAGATGTGGCTGCAGGCATCGATCTGTATACATCTGTCAATTATTCGGGTCCAGTTTGTAAAGATGTGCGTTTGTACAAGTTATGTTTACCATCATGATTAAAGTCCAAATAATTTTTCTAAATACAGTTTTCTACTACCATCTCTCTTGTCATTTTCAGTGAACTGTTTTGTAGAGCAAAACTGTAAAATGCTCTGTTAAGGTGCATTAAAAACCGTAATCTCGCTAAAGTTAACATGCAACATTGAGCACAATTGCATATTTACAACCATATACAGATCCTTCCAGTTACAGGACAAAGTCCTGTAGAAAATCACTAATGTTTAAAAAACAAACAAACAAATAAACACACTAAGTCATCTTTCTATCCTACTTATTTCTAACCAAAGAGAACGTCTAGTTATACAGAAGTACTGTAGGAAGACATGCTGTTCCAGTAACCGAGGGGTATGTAAGCGAAATGCGTCGGCACTTCATTGCAGTCACGGACCCGTTGTGTTTTGCGATTTCTGTAGCTCTTTGAATTAATGGATAGGTGATACTAGTGTGTAGGTAAGCTAAACTGAATGTATTCTGAGGCTATTGCTATAGTCATGCACATTCTGTATAACACTGTTGAAGAAAAGCGCCAGTTGTTTTTAACACACAAATAATCACCTCTCAAATGCTACAAAACGAATATTTATTACAGTAAAGCACAGAAAAAGTGTACATCAGTAAATGTCTTATAATAATATTTATGACTTTATATAAGTACATAACTAAAAAAGCTTCCCCAAAAAATCCAATACTCCACCAATTGACCCTGACTGTCTCTTGTGCAGCTCCACCTGTAAGATAATGAAAAAATACAGGTGTTACTTAAAGGCTGTGTTGTGCTGTAGTTACACCGTTGCGCATGCGTGCTTTGTCTGTTCAAAGGAATGCATATGCGTTCCAATTAATTATTGCGCATGCACACAAGATCTACAGTGTTTCAATATATTGCTACTATTAGATGATATATATGTGGTTTTTCCCAACCGAGGTGCGTTGTAACCCAGAGCTGCCTCTGGCTAACCGTAAGGATATCCTGTCCAAAAAACAAACAAATGTATGCAGTTACTGTATAAACTCAAATGCTGTAATGTGTAATGTAAAAAGTTTAAATGCTGTATTACCCAGAAGATATTAACCTCAGCCCACCCCCACCTTTTCAACATGTAAGTGGTCATTAACCCCTGTTAAGTGTCAGCGAGGATACTATACCAGTCTACATTGAGTATAAAAAATATGTAGTAAAGTGATAACACCAAGTAATTAAATCAAAATACGCTTTATTTAGGTTACACTCACATTTTAGGCTTAGAACACAGACGTATGAAGGTATCTTTAAGTGGTTTCGCCACCACGAGGGTCCCTCTGTGTATTCAGCAACTTCTTTCCCCTGCTCAGTCTGTTGGTCCTTCCACGAGGGACCCCTGTGGCAGCGAATCCACTTAAAGATACCTTCATACGTCTGTGTTCTAAGCCTAAAATGAGAGTGTAAAATTTTAAGCTGATTCTATGCAGTAATATACATTTATAAATCTACACTTGGATCCATTTTTTCGTCTCTCTTTTATGATCTCTGGAAGAAGAAACAAGTTCTTTTGAAAAGAAGAATGGCCAAGCAGCTTATGGTTTAATATTTATACTTCTATATCACTACTGTATATCATACACTTTGCATTATACATTGTATTTATTTGCATAAGCAACTTATGTTTTTAACATCTTTTGCTACACTACTATTTTGCAAGATTTTGCACATTGCTTATAAATTGCACTGATTTTGTCACATCGTGGGTACATATTGCATATGTTTATTGCACTTTAATATAATAACTGTTCACAGTTACTGTGAATAGCGCTCCACTACTTTTTCTATATCATGCACTAGAACCAAGAGGTTGTTGGTTTTATTGGGTTAGCGCTGCACATGTATTCATTTTAGTTATAAGCATCGAGTTATACTTCTGGCCACATTCCTTAAAATTACAAATAGATAACAGTTTAGTTTAAAGATGAGATTTTGATTAAAACCATAGAACGTTCCCCACACAGAGAAGTAAACCAACAGTAATGCACACGAGAAAACACACAAGCCTCTGTAAAAGACTCAACAGCCCAGCTACGTCCCCATGCACGATACCCACAATGCATCCCAAACATTCCGGTATGACACCGGGGTATACTGGTTCCATTTCAATGTCCATCAACTCGGATCAGGGAATTTACCCCAGGGTTCTCTGGCAATAATTATCTAGATTAAACCCGATGAATAAAGTTCCAACATGGCCATATATCGAACCTAAAAATGATGCAATATTTTGGCACCAGCTAAAGGCTGGTGCTAAAGATATTGCAAGATGCATAAAAGCATTTTATTTTTACTGCACAGGATTGATACCAGAGACGGCGGGGCGATCTCCGGGGGTCCCCACAGGTGTACGGGGGTCCCCGCTGGCCTCCGGTATCTATCCTGTGCAATACAAATAAAATTGCAGCCAGTTTCATTCCCTTAGCGGCTAACTGCTAAGGTAATGAAAAGGCAATGCTTTGTTGTTGGTACAGGGGGTGGTGAAGCTTGTAGTTGCCCCAGGGTGGATGTTCAGGCCTTGCGGGAGGGTGGCAGTAGGATTTTACCCCTTCATTACCTTAGCGGTTACAACCCCCTATTATGCAGATGGTTGGTGGGTTGTTTACTGGTAGGTAGTAGTTATTTTAATTTTTATTGGGGGCAGAGGGGGTGAGTGAAGGGGGTACTTGGCCCAGGGTGGGTGGTTCGGCTTACCGGAAGGGTAGCGGGAGGGGTTAACCCTTCATTACTCCCACAACCTTCCCAGTAGGCCTAACCACCCTGGGCCAAGTACCCCCTTCACTCACCTCCTCTGCCCCCAATAAACCAGCTTGATTGCCTTAGCGGCTAGCCGCTACGGTAATGAAATATATTTTTTATTATTTTTAATTTTTAATACTAGTGTCCAGGAGCAGGGGGTCTAATGAACTGAACAGCATTGATTTCAGCCTCCGGACCCCCTGCTTCCCGAGTTACTGGCACCCCATAACGGAACCTGTATCTCCTGCAGTATTTAAATCCCACGGTCACGTGACACGGAGGATTTAAAAAATGGCGGGTATACTGGTACCCCATACCGGGGCCTTTATCTCAGGAAGTAGGGGGTCCCCGAGGCTGAAATCAATGCGGATCAGCTCAGGAGACCCCCTGTTCCCGCACACTAGTATTCAAATGAATATTTTAACTGCACGATCGCCTGTAAGAGCCGTGCATGGAGACGCAGCGTCCTCAAACAGCTCTTCCAGGTTGCAGTTTTAACAAACAGGTGCCGATCGATAGGATTTATAGCGCGATAACCATTTTTTTACCGAACTTTTAAAACTGCAGTTTTTTCTCAGTAAATACCGTTTTGATCTAGGTTTTATAGCACGGTAAAACAATGCAAAGTCGATTGGCAATGCACTGATTTTATCACTGTTTAGTAAATGAGGCCCTTAGAATTCCTTAAAAAAAAAAGTTACATGTTATTAGACTGAACCCTATAACAGCCACAGGACAATAGAAATACTGGTGTGGAAAACCGTATTAATATTAAAATATGGTTATTTATATTCAGTACTTTAACCATTCAACAGCCTCACCGGGACCATCAACAAAGATATTCACCGTGCCATCTGACAGATACTGTAATGGCAATAAAAATAAAACCACCAAACCGCGGCCATTGTCGTAGGCTTCCCTCGTCTAGCCTGCGGTAAAACAAGTCCTCCGATGGGTGGGATCTGGCAGCTTGCTGCAATAGCGGGAACAGTAAGCCTTGCTGCACCTGTATAAAAGAATATTCCTATAAAAGCAGTTGGGTCAGGCATCAAAGAAACGGGACCCACGCAAACACACGGGCATATATGCTGGGAATTATGTACCATCTGAGTCCACCTAAGGGCTGTTATATAGTGTGTGCGGCCGTGCGCACGCGCGTGCCTGTTCGAAGGCGCGTGCACGTGCCGCATGCTTTTTGTAAGTATACCGTGAGCTGTGAAGGTACTGTGTGTGTGTGTGTGTGTGTGTGTGTGTGTGTGTGTGTGTGTGTGTGTGTGTGTGTGTGTGTGTGTGTGTGTGTGTGTGTGTGTGTGTGTGTGTGTGTGTGTGTGTGTGTGTGTGTGTGTAATTTATTATTTATTAAAAAAAAACATTGGTAAAAATAAAATATTTATTAAATTTGTGCAGACACACACACACACACACACACACACACACACACACACACACACACACACACACACACACACACACACACACACACACACACACACACACACACACACACACACACACACACATATACACACACACATATACACACACACACACACACATATATACACACACACACACACATACATACAGTCAGCGCCGGTAGCGGCGCAAAAAGATTATTTTCCCGTCTTCGCCACTGTCTGTCGGCTCCACGCTCCCTACCGCGCGCGCGACCCTTATATAGAAAGGCTGACTAACCTCAGCCCTCTATAACATCAAGCACGCCCCGCCACTATAGAACGGCCCTACGTTTCTCTCGCTCCAAAGCGACTCCACCTTAATTTCTCAACTCTTACTATCCCAATTGCTCTGCTGCCACCAGTCAGTGAAGGACAGTGTTGAGTAGTGTGGAAGCTGGAAAAAGTGAATGATATTTAGACGATAATCTGTATTTATTGTATAATGTAAGGATCACACCCTACATTTATTATAATCAGGGTCATGTATCAAAGTCTCCTTAAGTCAAAACGGGTGCAAATGTACTGAAGCTGATTTACCAAAGAAGAAAACCCCCCAGTATTTTTTTACGGGAATGTGTTAATTCATGCAGGATTTTTACCCCCGTTTTGCAGCCCAAAGATGTTGATAAAAAAATAAAGCCCCAATAAGTTAAAGATTTAAAACATGATGGTGTTATTTTTTTAAATCTGTCTGCAAATCTGGGCCAAAAATATAGTATGAGATTTAACTTTGGTGCAGTTTTTGTGCCCCAGTTTCCAGTCCGAGGCTTTGATAAATGACCCTCCCAGAGTGGGCACTACTGTTAGGAGTAAAATACAAATACACACCTAAGACTGATAACTTTAAATATCATTAGTCTAAACCAGGAGCGACCAACTCTGGTCCACCAACAGATCAAGTTAAGGATATCCCTGCTTCAGCACAGGTGGTGCAGTCGAAGACTGAGCCACCTGTGCTGATGCAGGAATATCCTGAAAACCTGACCTGTTGCTGGCTCTTGACGACTGGAGTTGGCTACCACTGACTGGCCTGAACCATTGGGATGTTGGTGGATTTCTTGTTGCAGACAAGGTCTGGTGAAGAATTTGGGTGCAGTCCAGCTTCTCTAAGTATGCCAGCATGTACTCGTTTCAATGTCTTGTGAAACCGGTAGTGAACAGGTGTATCAGGAAATTCAGGCTCTTCTGTTTTTATAGTGATGTAGCTGTTGAGCAGTATCCGATACATTGAAAATGCACTGTATTTGTATGTGTTTTGGTTTATTGTTATCTGAATACATGGGGGTTTTGTTTTATTGCGCGTGGGTTTTGGGGTTTTATACAAGCATGTCAACAAATAACAGTCACTTAATTACAACACATTTGCTACTGCAATGTTTTTCAACATGGGTTCCTAGTAACCCTTGGGTTCCCCGGGTATCCCTAAAAAAAAAAAAAATTATATATTTTTATTCGGGTAAAAAAACGAAACAGTTACACATCAGCACAGTATACAGTTTCCAGATAGACATTGATAACTTGGGATGGGGCCTTGACCCAAACAAGGAGGATCTAGATTGTTAGCATTTTTCTTCCGGGCTGTGTCCTTGTCTGTTCTGTCTGTTCAGTCTACATGTCTTATTGCTGGCATTACGTTTCCTAAACGTTGGATATCCTTTTATAATTACCCTTTTTTCCAAAACGAAATGGTAACATTAATATATATATATATATATATATATATATATATATATATATATATATATATATATATATATATATATATATATATATATATATATATATATATATATATATATAGTTATTGAGGCAAAAAGTGACACTGTGTGCTCATTTGCATGTCATTTCCCAGAATCCCTTGCTGCAGTGGAAGTGCTGTATGCTGGGTGATAATGGGGAAAGGCGGGGTTGCAGACCTGCCTAAGACATGCAGATGAGCATACAGTTATATTTGCATATTTGCTTTCCTGTGGAGGGTTTTTGTCACTTTTTTTACTCACCATAACTTAACTCAGTATTATGGTTTAGCCTATCCCATAGCCTCTCTTGCATTCCCAGTAAAATCAACCCCACACTGATGAGACCCATCAAGGTCGAAACGGCTGTCTGTGGCTGGTTTTCTGGGTATGCACCTTAACCCTGGCTGTGCTCAAAGCTGTGACCATGCAGCAAGCTTAAGCCTATAGGGAACCATGTTAAAAATGGTTATTGAGGCAAAAAGTGACACTGTGTGCTCATTTGCATGTCATTTCCCAGAATCCCTTGCAGCAGTGGAAGTGCTGTATGCTGGGTGATAATGGGGAAAGGCGGGGTTGCAGACCTGCCTAAGACATGCAGATGAGCATACAGTTATATTTGTGTATATATATATATATATATATATATATATATATATATATATATATATATATATATATATAATTTAAACATAAAACAATATACACTGAGTTGGTTTGAACATGTTGTCATTTTGTTTGGCGATTCGCTCATCCTTCTCTTGGCCTTTGTTCAGATATCTAGTTATTAAAGGCTTCATAGCTCCTTGATTTCACATCTACGGTACATTTTCCCTGTTCTTGGCTTGGGAACACCTCCCACTTGTAGTATTTAATATACTGGTTGTTCCCTTTTGTTCATTTGTTATTTTATCTATGGTGATTAATCTAATTAGCAGGGATCTGACTAGAACCATGTTTGGCGCCTCTGGATCTATCCACTCCATCATTATCGCTTTTCTAGCTGCCAAAAGGATCAATCCTGTTGGAAGGATAGCTTTCCTGTTTTTGTTAGCTTTAATTGAACAAGGCTCAGTGTTGGCAAATATCAGAGGCAGTGGGTGCTTACTCCAGGTTACTTTAGTTACATTTGCTATATATTGTATTACTTGGTCCCAGAATTTGAAGATCCTGCCCCCCCTCCCCCTCAATACATTTTGTCTGATAAATAGGAAATATGCCTGTAACAGGGACATATCCCTGTTTAATAAAGCAGCCTCAGAGCGCTGGGAATCCAGCAGAGATAGTTAATTGCAGCCACTCAATTAACTAGTCTCCACCTTGACTAATGAGAGCTCTGTAAAAAGCCTCATGTGAGACACAGGAGAGATTCCTTAGCTCACATTTTGGCTAACAGTTCTGGGGAAGTAAGTTGGCCCTTACAAAGGGATAGGGGTTTGTTATTTTGTTGTTTTTGAATGTTTAGCCTGGATAAAGGAACAGGCTCAATAAAGCCAAGATATAATTTCACCCTAAAACAGTCTCCATTTGCATACCTCTGCACACATCTCTTACAACCACTAAATAAATAGTTTTCACTACTTTTGTCAAGTCCTGTGAGTGCCTATTTTTTCTTTTATTACAACACACACACACACACACACACACACACACACACACGTGTGTATATCAGCCTACCTCCAATCACTTACAAGATTTGTACGCAGATACTCACTTATCGGCTGCACCAGGCCCTGGCGTTCGCCAGCCTAGGGAACGCGCAGGATTTCCTAGTGCATACTACACAATTGACCCACATCCTAGGTGTACAAGAAGTGATGTCCCGAAGTAATGAATATGATTTACCCCTCAGTTTAGGATTCATAGATTACAAGAAAGCATTTAACTGTCTACAAATCAGCGGTTCTAAATGCATTAAGAAGGCAAAGGGGCCTATGCACCAAATCCAAGTTTTTTAAAGTTCAATAAAAAAAAAAGCAGCATCGAACGACTTGTTTTTTTTTTCTAAGTGCTATCGTGCTATAAACCTAGCGATCGGCAACTGATTGAAACTGCAGCTTGGAAGAGCTGCATGGAGACGCTGCGTCTCCATGCACGGCTCTTACAGGCGATCGTACAGTTTCAATATTAATTTTAATACTGGTGTGCAGGAGCAAGGGATCTCCTGAGCTGAACCGCATTGATTTCAGCCTCGGGGACCCCCTACTTCCCCAGATGCAGGCCGGTTATGGTGTGCCGGTATACCGGCAATATTAAAATCCTCCGCGTCACGTGACCGGGGGATTTAAATCCTGCAGGGGGATACCGGCACCCCATACTGGGGCCTGTATCAAGAGAAGTATTGTGTCCCTGATGCTGAAATCCATGTTGTTCAGCTCAGGAGACCCCCTACTCACGTACACTAGTATTACTTGTATCATTGGGGATAGAGGGTTTGGGTGAAAGGGGGTATACTTGGCCCAGGGTGGGTGGTTAGGCCTACCGGGTGGCTAGCGGGAAGGTGGGGGGGTTAATTCCATCATTACCATAGAGATTTCTACAGCTATGGTAATGAAGGGGTTAACTCCTCCTGCATCCTTCCTGGTAGGCTTAACCACCAACCCTGGGCCAAGTACCCCCTTCACTCACTCCCTCTGCCCCCAATAAACCAGCTACTGTGCCTTAAAGCTGCAGTTCATGCAATATCCTGCATGTGTGTTTTTTTTTAATAAATCAGTTCTTTTTTAAAAAAAAAACAACTTTGAAAGACCAATTTTCTTGTATTCTATTTTAACAAGCATGCTTGTTCCTATAGCAACGATTTACATTCCCCATATTTAAAGATGTCGCCAAACTTTGCCGATCAATAGACGGCGAACGAATTGACCGGCAGCTATGCAGTTTTTTTTAGGTAAGTAGAGATTGCAAACATGAAACTATTGAAGTTAAAAAAAAACCTAAAAAAAACCCCAAAAAACGGGAGCCTGAACTGCAGCTTTAAGCCCTTCATTGACGTAGTGACTAGCCGCTAAGGTTATGAAGCTGCTTTAATTTAATTTTTACTAATAGTGTATGTGAGCAGGGGGTCTCTTGAGCTGAACCACATTAATTTCAGCCTCGGGGACCCCCTGCTTCCCGAGATATGGGCCCCGGTATGGGGTGCCGGTATCCCCTGTGCGTTTAAATCTCCCGCGTCACGTGATGCTTGAGAATTTAAACATTGCGGGGACACCCGCGGGGACCACTACGGGTCTCTGGGGGGTCCCCGCCGGCCTCTGGTATCAATCCTATGCAGAACAAAAAACACAGAAAATGCTTTTATGCATGTTCCAATATTTTTAGCACCAACCTTTAGCTGGCGACAAAATATTGCAAGATTTTAAAGTTCGTTATGCTTATCATTGTTTAGTGAATAGCTTTTATTGGCAAAAAAAAGGGATTTTGCCTTTTTTTTGACTCGTCGGACGACTGTTTTGCCTCAGGCTGTTAAAGGTCGTTAATAAGCCATTAGAGCACGATACTGGACTGTTATCACTGCTTAGTGAACAGCAAAGCAGGCAGTATGGCACTCTACGGGCATTTATCTTTAGTGCATAGGCCCCAAAGTGTGGAAAAACGTACATTCATATTACAAAGAATTTTTCCGAGAATGCCACATCAGCCATTATATTACATGAAGATACAAACAAGATTAGGATCAGCAAGGGAGCGCGGCGGGGACACACCACGTCACCAAAGCTTTTCACTGCAACACTTGAAGAATTGTTCAGAAAATTGAATTGGGAAGAAAAAGCAATGAAAAATAAACAGTGACTACTTGTGACTACTTGAGTCACCTACGATTTGAAGATGACATTGTTAATTTTGCCACAAGTCCAGCAACAAATTGAAGAACTCGCTGAAGCAAGTAAGAAAGGGGAATCTCAGCAAGAACAAAGTGGTGTTCAACCAATGTGTCAGCTATGGAAAGATCAAAATAAACACAACAGAACAAGGAGTGAATGACTAGGTCTACCTTCGCCAGCCAGTAACAACGGATGGGAAACTTTTGAATGAAAATCAATAGGAGAATGTAGATACATTTGGAAGAAACCCAACAACCTTTCTTAAGACCTTTCATTGTGCCTCAACAGGAAAGTTTTCCAGCCGGGTGTTCTGCCCGTGCTCACGTATGGATGTGAAAAAGGTACCCTAAATGTGAAGATAATTCAAAAGCTTCAGACAACCCAAAGAAGTATGGAGAGATGCATGCTGGGTATTACCCGAAGAGACAAGAAAAAGAATGAATGGGCCCAAGAGCAAACAATTCTGTGACATCATCACAAGGGTCAAGAAATTAAAATGGTCGTGAGCCATACATAACACAAGAAAAAATGGCCATTGTTTGACAAAGATAGTACTCGACTGAATTCCAATGGGCATTAAAAGACCAAGACGACAACCAAAAGTAAGATGGGAGGATTCAATCGGGAAACTTGTGGAAGAAATATGGAGAAGAGAAGCTTGCAACTGAAGTAAGATCATTGACTAGGTCTTCATCCAGCAGTGGATCGACAAGGGCTGAGGATGATGATATTGATATATTTATACATATATGTCTATGGATATATATATATATAAATATATATATATATATATATATATAGATAGATAGATAGATAGATAGATGTCTGCAAATCCTTCTGTGATAGGCTGAGTGGCCTGTCACTCACCCAGGGACTGCCAATAAGACTGCGTATCTCTCCCCCTCTGTATAGACTGAGCAGCGCCTCATTCAGGAAACACTAGCGGATGGGATTTTAATGGCAGTGGGGTGCAGAGGGAGAGTGACAGGTGTTAATGTCCTAATTAATTAATTAATTCATGTAACATATATATATATATATATATATAGAAGTGCTGTATGCTGGGTGATAATGGGGAAAGGCGGGGTTGCAGACCTGCCTAAGACATGCAGATGAGCATACAGTTGGATTTACATTTGCATATTTGCTTTGCTGTGGAGGGTTTTTGTCACTTTTTTTTACTCACCATAACTTAACTCAGTATTATGGGTGGCCCATCCTTTAGCTTCTTTGCATACCCAGTTAATCAACCCCACACTGATGAGACCCATTAAGGTCGAAACAGCTGTCTGTGGGTGGTTTTCTGGGTATGCACCTTAGCCCTGGCTGTGCTCAAAGCTGTGACCATGCAGCAAGCTTAAGCCTATAGGGAACCATGTTAAAAATAGTTTTTGAAGCAAAAAGTGGCACTGTGTGCTCATTTGCATGTCATTTCCCATAATCCCTTGCTGCAGTGGAAGTGCTTTGTGCTGGGTGATAATGGGGAAAGGCGGGGTTGCAGACCTGCCTAAGACATGCAGATGAGCATACAGTTGTATTTACATTTATATATATATATATATTGAATAAAATGAGGAGAGGTGAAACCGCACTCGCGCTTCCAAAATTTTGTAGGTGAATTTGTTCGTGCAACTTGAATCTCCTTGCTGCTGTTGTGTAGTAGCACTCCAGGCTCCTCAATATATCACCGAGAGGGGATCTCCATAAATAGGAAGGAAAAACACAAAGCGCACCGGAGGTAAGTAAAAAGTGGTATTCACAGAAATACAAAAGTATATGAACACCTGTGATAGGCTTAATGGCCTTTCGGTCACCCAGAGACAGCCAGTGAGGTAGCAAATCTCTCCCCCTCTGTGATAGGCTGATCAGCCTGTCACTCACCCAGGGACAGACAATGAGATAGCACATTGATGACAGCGGGCACGGCAGCGCACCAAATTGGCAAAGGCTGGACTGTGCTGAAAAATACTTTATTCTGGCATGGATATTAAAAAAGAGTGAGGGGTACACTGCACCACTATTTACACACCTCTTTCCCAACAACTTCTACACCCCTCAATAAAAAGCGCCCCCACAAATCCTCTTCTCACCTCCTCTCTCTCAACTCTTCTTCCTTGCTGATAGGCATATCTCTACTAATCCTGGACCCCGCCATATACAGCTCACTCCTCCTCCTTCACCTTATTAACTTGGTAGGTCTTTTCATTTGCTGCAGGAACAGGACCTACTATGGTTCTCCCCCTGTTACAGAGGTAAAAGGAAGGGTTCACAGTGTAGTGTAGGACCTGCATTAATTTGGTTATACCTTGGCGTTGGTATGCAGGCTTATGACGCTTTGGCCAAAGGGTTAACTAAATAACCAAGTGTTTAATATTATTATTGAAGTATTTTACTTTATACTTTTTACCATATATGTTTTGTCAATGGGATGTAGCATTGGGCACCCCCTGTCTCTTCCCAGCCATATACACACCTGCTCTCGCCCACTCCTGCCTGCCAACTCTTTCCCTGCTAATGGGATTAACCCATCTAATTTAATACCGACCAACCTTAAAACTCACCTCTCAAAAGCACCACCACAATAGCCTGGACTCTTGCCCACTGTCCCACACCCACAGTCACTCCTACCAACCATTGTGGCCAAGCACTGCCATCTACTGCACTTATTCCCTCACCTGCTGTCTCTGTAACTCTCCCAACATACCACTTAGAGTGTAAGGGATTTCCTTTTCTTTTGTCTGACTTTGCTGCCCTTATTGTATTATTATAATTCTCTGTACTGTATTGTCTTTGTAAAGTGCCTGCTGTGACTGCACGATATAAAGAAACATTTACATACATACATCTCTCCTCCTCTGTGATAGACTGAGTGGCCTCTCACTCACACAGGACACTGGGGGAGGTGATTTTAATGACAGTGGTGACAGCAAGGAGTGGAGGAGACAGATGAGATGAGTAGGAGAGGAGAGAGTGTTGTATACAGAGAGGCGCAGACACAGTAAAGCACAGAGTGCAAGTCGAGGGGGGATGAAGTGCAAAGAGGAGCGGGGCATGATGGAGGGGAGGAGAAACAGCAAGGAGAGGAGAGGAGACAGAGAGACAGCAAGTAGAGGAGACAGAGAGCCAGCAAGTAGAGGAGGAGACAGAGAGATGACAAGGAGGGAATCGAGAGCAGTGTGCACATTGGGCAGAAGGGAGTGCAAAGAGAGGGGAGGAGAGACTGCAAGGTCAGTAGGAGGAGGAAACAGAGTGACAGCAAGGAGAGGAGGAGACAGACGAGATAAGTACGAGAGGAGGGGGAGTGTAGTATGCACAGAGAGGAACAGGCACCATAAGGCAGGGAGTGCAAAGAGGGGAGGAGAGTGAAAAGAGGAGCAGGGCATGATGGAGGAGAGAGTAAGGTGGGGAAGAGGGGGCGAGACATCAACGCGTTGCAGGGAGGGGTGAGTGGTGAAAACAAAGAGTAATGTTTAATTAATAACTTTTCAGATCTCCTAGATCGGCGTATGTTATGCCGGGTACAGCTAGTTTACCATATTACTACAGTATATGTTGGCAGCAATGGGTTAATGGCTCTCGAGAGGATTTATCCTGCCATTTTCAGGAGCCGTTAAACTGTAAACGGATTCCAGCATCTTAACATCTTGCTTCAGCTTTTTCACTTCATCCGTTTTTCTTTTTTGCTTTTATAGCCTCGGGCTGGAAATCTGAACACAGCCAATGTGAAGGCTACTTACTCCTTGCATCTGTTCTGGCATAACCGTACCCTTCTAGGAATACGTTAAAGGGACAAGTCTTTCATTGGTATTGGACTTGCAATAAAGTTAATGCTCTCATCCTAATGCCATCAGGAAGTAGTAAATGTTTCATGATTTCAGATATGTTTGGGAGCTATTCAAATTGAGGAATGAAAGCTATTCCTTCTATAAAACTGTGCCAGCTGAAAATACCCGCCGGTGCTCGGGAATTCTAAGGAACCAACCTCATCTCTCCCCTCCCCTTCTCATCCCCACTACTCCCTCCTATCTCTGCCTCCCCCCCTTATCTCTCCCCTCCCCCTCTCACCCCCACTACTCCCTTCTACCTCTGCCTCCCCCTCTTATCTCTCCCCTCCTCCTCTCATCCCCACTACTCCCTTCTATCTCTACCTCCCCCCTTATCTCTCCCCTCCCCCTCTCACCCCCACTACTCCCTTCTATCTCTATCTCATCTCTCCCCTCCTCCTTTCATCCCCACTACTCCCTTCTATATCCACCTCCTCCCCCCCATCACCTCTCCCCCCCCCCCACTACTCCCTTCTATCTCTACCTCCTCCCTCCCCCTCATCTCTCCCCTCCTCCTCTCATCCCCACTACCCCCTTCTATCTCCACCTCCTCCCCCCATCACCTCTCCCCTCCCCCCACTACTCCCTTCTATCTCTACCTCCTCTCCCCTCCTCCTCTCATCCCCACTACTCACTTCTATCTCTACCCCCACCTCATCTCTCCCAACCCCTCTCATCCCCACTACTCCCTTCTATTTCTACCTCCCCCCCTCATCTCTCCCCTCCCCATCTCATTCCCACTACACCCTTCTATCTCTCCCCTCCCCCTCTCATCCCCACAACTCCCTTCTATCTCTACCTCCTCCCCCTCACCTCTCTCCCTCCCATCACTTTCCTTTAATACCTTATTATGTCCCCAATTCTTTCCACCTCTCGCTCCTTCTCCTGCATTCTTATTTTCTCCACATGTGCCAACTGACTTCCTTTCTTTGTCTGCTTTCTCTATACACTTAATAGCCATCTGACCTTCTTTATCTGCCACCAGGCTATGTGCATTATGATGTCACCAGCATGATGTCAAGTGCCAGATACATAGCCTCCCGTGTATAACGCCCAGTGGCTGACTTGCTTGAGAAATTGTAATAACTCAAAGAATGAAAAATAGAATATATCCAATGTCCAAACATAGACAAAAATCTGCTCCTTGATCTCAAGAACCATCATGCAAAATTTTGTTACGATATCTTAAGAGGTGTCCAAATGCATAGCGAACAGACAGACACCTTTCCAAAATATATAGGATACGTGTGTATTCATCTGTATTTTATTTTATTTGTTCTCTGAGCAGCACTAGTTAATGTGATCTACACGGTAAACCTTGCAAGTTTTGCCTCAGACTTATCTTTCTGTAAAGAAAAAAAAAAGCGCATAGATTTAATGCACAGCAGTAAGTAATATCTTAGATAAGATACACAATGGAGACCAGGTGTAATAAGCCCTGTAACTATTTGACAGCTTTTATTTCGCTTTTTATAATGTTGAGTGAACACAAATGCAAAAAAATAATAATTGTAATAAATAAATTGTGTAACTGGAACTGTTGATTTAAAACATTCAGTGATAAAAAGGGGTGTAGGAGGCCCTGACAGGCAATAGGCTAAGGAACCCATTGATACTGCAGGAGTTTAATCAATATCTGGATCTACAGTAGTAAGTGGCACTATGTGACATTGTTCTTCAAGCCTGGCAGGTCTCAAAGGAAGTCCCTTGTTTGTCACTAAGTTGAGGAAAAACTGCCTGGTCTACTAGCACTTGGCCAGAAGTTATACACCAACATGCATGATTCTTCTCAATCATTCAGCAATATATACACAACATTTGTTGACCTAGAGGATGACTGGAAGTTATTGCTAAATGCATGGCCCACAGCTACACAATAGCTTCTCTTGTTAATGTTGTATCACGTTTTTAAATTTATTTTTGCTGAAGGTATAATAATATTGTCTCATGTCTCATTTTCGAAAATGTAATTTAAGTGGGAATCTATGTTTCCTGAAAAAATAGTATTTCAGGGGCCTCCAGTAAGCAAAGGTACTGTATTTTGGTGAGGTATCCCAAACCGATCCGGCATTAATTGCTATTCAAGTCAGTATCATTTACTGCTGGATCAGGATGCCACTGTATCCGCCACATTGCGTCTGGATGAATGCCGTCCTTTAAATATTTTTGCGGCCTATTTTAGGGAGCCATATGGTGAGTATTTATCTGAATGGGACCTTTAGCCGCAACCAAAGCGCCACTGACAGTCCTCCGCCACTACAACTCTCCGCCAGGCAGGTCGCTGCTGTACAATTTGCAGCACATCGACCTGCCCAGCAGTGAGTAGTAGTAGCGACGGCCAAAGGTCCTAGACCGCCATTATGGAACCCCATAAGTAGTTTGTAAGTTTAGTTGAAGTACGGGTAATGTCACTTATTCTGTGAGATCTGAGCTGTCGTAACTATTCTTTGTATAAAATGTTATGAACGTGATGAACGAGCTCCTTATATTTGACTACAAGGTGGCAAACTGAGTCTGTGGGGAGTGACCTACCAGTGTAGGAATGAGAGCCTTCAAAATGACTACCAGAATTACAAGATAACATTCAGAGTTTGAGCTCCTGTTCTTCTGAAATATAAGATGAAAGGACGACTCTTGCTTATTTACAGAGTTTGCCTGGTTGATAGAGTTCACCGTTTGTTGGTTTAGCCAGCACAACATTCAGATGTACAGTAGTAGACAAAATGTTGAATGGGTATGATAATTAAAACACCTTGCAACTTTGCTTAAACCTGGTTAAAAGGTGATAATTGGTCATGTCTCTTTAATGTAGTGATAATATTCATTTTGACAGTCTCAAACAATTGTATGCAGTGTGGGGCCTTCCAACAAGAGACATAGCAGGTGCTGAATCTGCTATTTGTATTAATAGTGAGTTAGGTAGTTGCTGGTGAGCCAAAGTCTCCTTGTAATATCAGCGGACCTGCTACATGTCCAGTGCTGGTACTGACACCAATGAGAGAGAAATTATTATTTCCATAAAGAGAGTTACGGATACATGACTATAACTCTCTAGCACCGGGACATCCCAGGTTCAGAACCAATTAAAAACAGAAAGAAATGGAAAGTTTGCTACTTTCAATAATATCACATAATCTAGGGAAGCCAAACGCACACATCTAGTGCTGAGGGTCCGACGGGGCCATTTGTTATATATAAACAAGGCATGGCGGTGTACAACAATTGCAGGCATAAGAAATCTCTTGCTCGGTGCAACCTTGCAATTTTCAGGTCATTTCAAAATGGTACCAAATACGGAAGAATTTACTATGCATCTGATCTCAGACGCGCTGTTAGAGAGGGTTGGGGTTCCTTACAATGCATCTGATCTCAGACGCGCTATTAGAGAGGGTTGGGGTTCCTTACAATGCATCTGATCTCAGAAGCGCTATTAGAGAGGGTTGGGGTTCCTTACAATGCATCTGATCTCAGACGCGCTGTTAGAGAGGGTTGGGGCTCCTTACAATGCACCTGATCTCAAACGTGCTATTAGAGAGGGTTGGAGTTCCTTACAATGCATCTAATCTCAGACACGCTATTAGAGAGGGTTGGGGTTCCTTACAATGCACCTGATCTCAAACACGCTATTAGAGAGTGTTGGGGTTCCTCAGAATGTCACAATACAATTATAGCGTTCCACAACCAAAAAAAGGTTAAAAAAAAACACTGCTCTATACCGAGGAATATCGTGTTCTCAGTCTTGTTTAAGTGTAGAATTAGTGAATATGGAACCCCGACGGGCCGACCTTATACATGGATTTTTCAGCCTGTGCAGTAAAAAAATGAAGCGGGCAAGCCCATGGATACTTTATATGTCTAAAAATGTAATTATTCATGTGATTAACAAAAACAGTTACCAACATCAGCGATTTAGATTAAGAAGCTATACCACTTTAATTATTTTAAGTGAATTATTAACAGGAGATTGTGATCTCTTGTCGGGCAACAAATAGTATAGATATGTTAAATCCATAGCTCTTGATAGTATCATTAATAAGTTACATAAAAAAAATGCAGGGGGAAGTTTATATACTTTTTCAAGACAATGTAAGCCAGGCAGTTTTCTAGAGCAATATTGCCGGTTAATGAATAATTGCATGTGCTTGTGTGTGAAGGTACGACCAGCATCTCTCCCACCCAGTGAAATGTCCTACTTCCATGGGACGCGCTGCAGGTCCGAGGGGTTCCCCGACCTCTCTGAGCCTGGTGCATGCCTTTGTTAGGGGATGTATCTCCGTGTATGTCTCCTTTTAGTTATATGCACCCAGATTATTTCCCTAACAAAGTGCATGGTGTTTTTTTTTTATTATTAAGAACACAATAGGTCAGTTTGAAATGTCTTTAAAGTGCAGGTCTCTTATATAGGTGAGGATATGCCTCTCTGAAAACACTTTGGCCCATATTTACTAAGGGGTTCCATTGCATAAGACCCCATTCTGGAACCTGAAGACACTATTGAAGTGAATGGGCCATAAGTTATCTTCTGGTGCCAGAGGGTGTTTTATGGAATAGCACTGCTTAGTAAACACGGGCCTCTGTACACTGTATCTGATTCCTTAGAGTTACGAGTGTGCTTTAGACCTAGACATTGTAACAGGAATAACTCATAATTCTGCATGAAGGAGTTGTCTTATTACCCTTTGGACAATTTTACTTAAAGCACACAAATTACTACATATTATAAATGCTACATTTGCATTGAGCCCTACTAGGTTCAAGTGGAGCTTCTCTGACTGTTATTTTGTGCGCAGTATAATTTGCAGCAGCGTAACACAGCACCGTGTCCTCAAAGGCTAGAGCTGTAAACTATTGGAAGCCGGATGTGATGAAGGAACTCTGCAGCTATCCATTGTGTTGAGCCCTTCAAGATACCAAGTTGGCTGTCCCTCCCGTGCTTGGCTTTCTGTGTGAGCTCAGAATGAAAAGAAATTGCAGCTATAAGCCCAATAATAGAAGAAAACGGAAAAACTACCTTCCAGTATGGGGTAGCACAACGTAACTGAATGACAGCAGTATGTAGGATGGGAGGTTAGCTTGCACCGTTTTGCCACAGCTACAGTACAGTAAATGCATTGTAAGTGGTTTATAGAGGCAACGTTTCCATGAGGTTAGTATGGGTTGCTGTGCAAACATACCACTTAATACTTACTCTAAGCCTAGATCAGGGGTGGCCAACTCCCCAGGGCCACCAACACGCCAGGTTTAAAGATATCCCTGCTTCAGCACAGGTGGTTCAGCCAGTGTGCTGAAGCAGGGTTATCCCTACTACCTGGCCTGTTGGTGGCCCTTGAGGAATGGAGTTGGCCACCCCTGGGCTAGCCGCATGCCAGTAATATCACACGACCAGGCAGTGGTTCACACTGCATTGGTTTTAGTACGCGTCACCCATTTCGCTTGCTAAATGACCCGCAGTGATGGTGGAGCTCAGCAGCATAATGTGCCCATGATATCAGTGCACAAGTTACTGAGGGCACGTGTAACAAATGGATACCAATATAACAGCTCATTATTATATAATCACTATTGTTCAGTAACCTGGGTCCGAGCATGGAAAGAATGTTTTACCCAGGCATTGGAAAGCAGTCCGGCTGAGTGCTGGGTATTGAATTGTGCTGATTGCATTTACGATCCGTTTTATTTTAATGTAGATACAGTTTCCAAAAGCTCAGCCTGTAAAATGGAAAGCCGGTCATTAAGCCGGCTGGAAATAATTACACACATCACCAGACTCCTACTATTGGTATATGAAGAAGAAGAAAATATCCGGAGCAAGGGTTGCCGACGACTGGTCACGTTTTAAGGATATCCCTGCTTCAGCACAACTGGCTTAATCAGGATCCATCTGTGCTGAATGAGGGATATCCTTAAAACCTGAGCAGTTGGTGGCCCTTGAGGACTGGCGTTGGCCACTCCTGGTCTAGACTAATGAACTGGTGTTGAATATGCGAAGGATCTTGAACTGTCTAATACGTATTTCTTGTTCTGTATATGCTGTTTTATAGAACCATGTTTGAAAGTAATTACGTTTCTGGGCTTCTCATTGTGTCCGCTTTATATAAGGATACTTAACTCGTATAAAGCAAACTCCATCCTTCTGGTCTTCCCTACCGTACATTGTACAATCACCTTGTAGCCCCACTTGTGACTCCCCGACTGTGGGTTTGTGACTCCCCGACTGTGGGTATGTGACTCCCCAACTGTGGGTATGTGACTCCCCGACTGTGGGTATGTGACTCCCCGACTGTGGGTTTGTGACTCCCCGACTGTGGGTATGTGACTCCCTGACTGTGGGTATGTGACTCCCTGACTGTGGTATGTGACTCCCTGACTGTGGGTTTGTGACTCCCCGACTGTGGGTATGCGACACCCCGACTGTGGGTATGTGACTCCCCGACTGTGGGTATGTGACTCCCTGACTGTGGTATGTGACTCCCTGATTGTGGGTTTGTGACTCCCCGACTGTGGGTTTGTGACTCCCCGACTGTGGGTTTGTGACTCCCCGACTGTGGGTTTGTGACTCCCTGACTGTGGGTATGTGACTCCCTGACTGTGGGTATGTGACTCCCTGACTCTGGGTATGTGACTCCCTGACTGTGGGTATGTGACTCCCTGACTGTGGGTTTGTGACTCCCCGACTGTGGGTTTGTGACTCCCTGACTGTGGGTATGTGACTCCCTGACTGTGGGTATGTGACTCCCTGACTGTGGGTATGTGACTCCCTGACTGTGGGTATGTGACTCCCTGACTGTGGGTATGTGACTCCCTGACTCTGGGTATGTGACTCCCTGACTCTGGGTATGTGACTCCCTGACTGTGGGTATGTGACTCCCTGACTCTGGGTATGTGACTCCCTGACTGTGGGTATGTGACTCCCTGACTGTGGGTATGTGACACCCCGACTGTGGGTATGTGACTCCCCGACTGTGGGTATGTGACTCCCTGACTGTGGTATGTGACTCCCCGACTGTGGGTTTGTGACTCCCCGACTGTGGGTTTGTGACTCCCCGACTGTGGGTTTGTGACTCCCCGACTGTGGGTTTGTGACTCCCTGACTGTGGGTATGTGACTCCCTGACTGTTGGTATGTGACTCCCTGACTGTGGGTATGTGACTCCCTGACTCTGGGTATGTGACTCCCTGACTGTGGGTATGTGACTCCCTGACTGTGGGTTTGTGACTCCCCGACTGTGGGTTTGTGACTCCCCGACTGTGGGTATGTGACTCTCTGACTGTGGGTATGTGACTCCCCGACTGTGGGTATGTGACTCCCTGACTGTGGGTATGTGACTCCCTGACTGTGGGTATGTGACTCCCTGACTCTGGGTATGTGACTCCCTGACTGTGGGTATGTGACTCCCTGACTGTGGGTTTGTGACTCCCCGACTGTGGGTTTGTGACTCCCTGACTGTGGGTATGTGACTCTCTGACTGTGGGTATGTGACTCCCCGACTGTGGGTATGTGACTCCCCGACTGTGGGTATGTGACTCCCCGACTGTGGGTTTGTGACTCCCTTACTGTGGGTTTGTGACTCCCCGACTGTGTGTATGTGACTCCCTGACTGTGGGTATGTGACTCCCTGACTGTGGGTATGTGACTCCCTGACTCTGGGTATGTGACTCCCTGACTCTGGGTATGTGACTCCCTGACTCTGGGTATGTGACTCCCTGACTCTGGGTATGTGACTCCCTGACTCTGGGTATGTGACTCCCTGACTGTGGGTATGTGACTCCCTGACTGTGGGTATGTGACTCCCTGACTCTGGGTATGTGACTCCCTGACTGTGTGTATGTGACTCCCTGACTGTGGGTATGTGACTCCCTGACTGTGGGTATGTGACTCCCTGACTGTGGGTAGGTGACTCTCTGACTGTGGGTATGTGACTCCCCGACTGTGGGTATGTGACTCCCCGACTGTGGGTATGTGACTCCCCGACTGTGGGTATGTGACTCCCCGACTGTGGGTTTGTGACTCCCTGACTGTGGGTATGTGACTCCCTGACTGTGGGTATGTGACTCCCTGACTCTGGGTATGTGACTCCCTGACTGTGGGTATGTGACTCCCTGACTGTGGGTATGTGACTCCCTGACTGTGGGTATGTGACTCCCTGACTCTGGGTATGTGACTCCCTGACTGTGGGTATGTGACTCCCTGACTCTGGGTATGTGACTCCCCGACTGTGGGTATGTGACTCCCTGACTGTGGGTATGTGACTCCCTGACTGTGGGTATGTGACTCCCTGACTGTGGGTATGTGACTCCCTGACTCTGGGTATGTGACTCCCCGACTGTGGGTATGTGACTCCCTGACTGTGGGTATGTGACACCCCGACTGTGGGTATGTGACTCCCCGACTGTGGGTATGTGACTCCCCGACTGTGGGTATGTGACTCCCTGACTCTGGGTATGTGACTCCCCGACTGTGGGTATGTGACTCCCTGACTCTGGGTATGTGACTCCCTGACTGTGGGTATGTGACTCCCTGACTGTGGGTTTGTGACTCCCTGACTGTGGGTTTGTGATTCCCTGACTGTGGGTTTGTGATTCCCTGACTGTGGGTATGTGACTCCCTGACTGTGGGTTTGTGACTTCCTGACTTTGGGTTTTCCTAAGTAATAAACAGGGTTCCAGAAGATAACCGCACAGTGGATGTTTGGCGAAGTTTACATGAAAAATGATGCAGTAAATGGTCATTTGTTTTTTGACGCTATTGTCCCTTACAATCTCTGTGTCCAGTGTAGCAGCCTAATAGATAACTAGTAATGCCGGTGTTGGAGCTCTTATTTTATGATGGTTGTTGCATGGCTATTAGGGGGGACACATTTGTGAGGCGTGTGTATGTAATACACAAAGTATACTCAATAGTTGCGGGAAAAGGCCTCCCAGATGTCTCTTATCTTGATGCGCTTTGAAAGGCCGGCAAGTATCAGGATCTCTCCTTCTCTGGGAAAAGAGAATGTGTTTCTGCTGCTGTCTCTGACTTTCTCTGTCCAAGGCCGCGCTTATAGTGGGTGCGATGGCGACGTCACCCGTCGCCGCTAGCGAAAGTTGTAATTCGCTTTGTGGCGACGTCACGGGTGACCAGGTCATTGATTGGTTCAGAGGCTCTCACATGTGGCGACAGGCTCTGAAAAATCAAATTTGACCGGCTTCCAAATTTCATGTCGCTGCCGTCGCTCCATTGCGTCGCGCTTACTATAAGCGCACGCGGCGGCGGCAATACATTTGTTTTCGGGCGACGTCGCATCGCCGGCACTATAAGCGCAGCCTTAGGCTGCATCCATAGATGGACCAGCCGTGCTGAGGCGTGCGGACGCTCCGCGCTGAGCCCCTGCATCCTCAATGAGGATGCCTTGAGAGGGGGCTCACGCGAGCGTCCGCAGGCGTGCTGAGGCGTTGGAGGTTTCAGCCGAGCGCCAAGCTGATTTTCAGCGCGCTGTCGGCTGAAAACCTCCAATCACTGCACAGCAGCGTCAACGTCACGGCGCCGTGACATTGACGTCAGTGCGTCGCGGGCGATTGGCCCAGCGACGTCACTGCCCCACCTCCAACCACCTCCCCCCCGGCTCCCTTCGCGCACGCTGGCTCGCCTGCAAGTCCGTGCAATCGCGCTGACTGAAGCAGGCGAGCCTCAGCGTTAGCGCGCCTCCGCTCTACCCACACCTCTATGGCCCGGGCCTTAGGCTACCAGTCTCACACCATCCTCCTCTGTCACCTTTGTGGGTGTCAGGCTGTCTCTTAAGTCCCTCTCGCTGTCACCTTGGCTGGCTCTCTGTCTGAGGATGGCAGGTAGACTTTTCCCTGTGCCTGCTCCTGCATTGCTCACAGTGCACACACATTTGTAACAGGGACTACACACATATAATATTCCACTTATTGGACTGTTCGGTTTATGCGCAGGTGTCTAGAAATAGTCAGCATTGGATAGATGTTTCCCCCCAAACATTCATTTTTTTTTTTGTTTGTGTGAATTTATCACGTGAAATGTACAGGAATATTTTTTTATATTCACGAGACCCTTACTGTATACATTTGTATGCTTTTTGAAAATCTTGCACAGAGAATTCACCAGGAATGGATGAGAAAGGCAGCGCATTAGGGTTATCATAATTTATACAAGCATATTTGGAGTGGTTCCTGCGCTATTCTTATACATTTAAAGGCTGGCTTATTCGGAAGCACTGGTTTTCTACATCACAGAGAATCCACCAACCTGGGTAATACAAGCCTGGGCCACGTCACCGTATCTTATCTGGGAGGGGGAAATGTGTGGCGTTAAAGGCTTTTATGAAACTGGCTATTCCATGTTGACAATAGTTGCACACTAGAAAAACATCCACCTGCAGCTGTTGAAAAGCCTTTACATCCGCATCGAGACATAGTATCCTATCAGCCACTATCATCACTGACCCAGAGCTTGACAAACCTGTTATTACTACTGTGCACCGCCATGTGCTTGGAGATGAATTGATTTCCTGTTATGGGCGGTGGCACAGAGCACAACAATGAAATGTTTCCTATGGATGCAATGCCAGTGCGTGTTCCAGATTTTCTGCACTCAAATGACAATCTGCACATGTCTCAACTACACCGTGCTCCCATGCCATGTGATTGCATGCAGATGATAACATATATATATGCTATGCTATATAGATTGCATGCAGATGATAACATATTTTTATATATATATATATATATATATATATATATATATATATATATATAAAGAAAGAAATTACTGCTGCGCTAACTTGGATACCTGGATAAAAGACAGTATAGTGGTGAAGGATGATATAAAAAACTAAATGACTGTGATAACAAAATATAATACCAACATATCACATGCAAAGACAGACAGAAACAACAAAGGACACAACACAAAACAAAAGGATGGGAATAGGAAACAGGGAAAAAAAGAGGGGGGGAAAAGGGGGGGGGGCCCAAATAAATGGAGAGTGTCTGCTTCAGCTGTGGGATATCGCTGCCAGTCTTCAGGACCAACCACTTTCCTCTTCAATCTAAGAAACAGAAAGAAGACAGCGCGGCTCCCATAGTGTATTACTGTGTATAAATGATTTAATAATTAAAGCTGCTAGATTACGGACACTCACAATGTATAAAAAGGTAATAAGCAGTGACTAAGAATAACTTGGCTCATCACCCGTTCCTCCGTTCGGTGCGCCGATCCACGTGTAGCTGCTCTGGTAGCCTCCGCCGCGGACGCCGCGGACGCACTAGATAGCTTCTGGGTTATCAAGTCTCGTGATAGCTGCTCACCAGGTGATGTCACAGGATCCGGACGCAATTCAGTATGCACGATATACAGTGCTCAGATGGAGGAATAGAGGGATGAGAAATCGGCAAGAAATAGTAGATGTACTTCCAAATAGATAAAGTCCATAAATAGGTCTTGCCCTACGCGTTTCGTCGCTGCATGCGACTTCCTCAGGGGATCTTATATATATAAAAATATATATATATATATATATATAAAAAAAAATATATATATATATATATAAAGTAGATTTTACCAGATTGGAGTCCGGAAAAAACGAGACAGCACACAGTCCAGTAGTTCCAATGAAGCCGTCCCTGAGGAAGGCCACGTTGAGTGGACCGAAACGTTGGAGGTGGTGCCATGTTACTTTGATTACAGCTTCATTGGAACTACTGGACTGTGTGCTGTCTCGTTTTTTCCGGACTCCAATCTGGTAAAATCTACTTTTTACATGTGCATATGGGACAAGCATCAGCATCTTTCTATTGTTTACAGTGTGCCAACTGAGTGTGATTTTTTTTATATATATATATATATATATATAGTCAGATAAGGCAGTTGGCACTCCAATAGGTGCTGTTAAGCCACAGGTGCACGTCCCATATAGAGAATGTAGTTATACGTTACCGTTCCAAGGATTGGTAAACAAGAGACAGCACTCAATGTTGAAGATCAAAGTGTATTAGTGAAAGCAAAAATACATCCAGAAACCCAACGTTTCGGTCCTACAGAATGGGACCTTCCTCAGGGGGATACAAAAGTATCCCCCTGAGGAAGGTCCCATTCTGTAGGACCGAAACGTTGGGTTTCTGGATGTATTTTTGCTTTCACTAATACACTTTGATCTTCAACATTGAGTGCTGTCTCTTGTTTACCAATCCTTGGAACGGTAACGTATAACTATATATATATATATATATATATATATATATATATATAGTCTGAGTCCCCCCCCCATTCCCTTTAGGTTCCCCCCCCCCCGCGCTGGTCCCGCTTACATCCACTGCGGGCAGGGAGAGTGCAGCATGTCAGAGAGGCTGCAGGAGCGAGGTGGGAGGTATGAAGAGGCGATCGGCTTGCCGGAGGTTCGCGGCGGCTCCCTTCGCAGGGCGCCACCATCTTGGTAATGCGTGCGCATGCATAGTATGGTTTGCGCATGCGCAGAACGTGGGTAGGTTGCGGTGGCCATGTTGGGACTCCCCGCGCATGCACAGTACACCTAAACAACGGCGGCCATTATAGAAATAGATCCGCAGGGGTACTACAGACCCCAGAAGCCATAGGGCTGCGGAGCACATGGCACAGATCAGTCAATAGAGCTGCAGAGATCTCCTGCAAGGAACGGATACATTTGGCGTGCTGAGACCTCGCGCTTCAGTCGGAGCTTGGATACGGAAATGTGAGGGTGTAGGTGCAGGGTCTCAGTAGGCCCCTGCACTAGGCCAGAGACCCCCTTATAGGCCCCAGCTAGGCCCAGACTCCCCTGTCAGTTTATGGCTGCTACAGGGACAGGCCCTTAGATAGGGACACTGCCCCAATTAGCCTCCATAGTGTCAGGGACACAGTAGGACGCCGCGTAGGAGACACGGTCTGTGGTCTGGGACAGACCACCACCGCAAGGCTAGAGACTCTCATCAAGGTGGGACCCTCCAGCTGAATACCATCCCACGTGGAGGCGGACGCCATCACTGAGCGACGGTGTGGGACCAAACGGTTTCTCTGCAGTCGGTGGTATCGAGTGCCAGAGCACTCGGCAAGTATCACACCCCATCTACAAGTGCACCAACTCTAACACTGATTGTGGGCAGCGCTGTCACACATACATTGGGTGTGTTGGCTTCTGTGGACACCGGGTGGTTGGGTGCCCAGGGCACCTCAGTACTTTGGGGACAACCCCACCAGGGTGGGGAAAGAGTGGTTGGACAGAGGGCACGGTGTGGGAGTACGGCCCTGTGAGGCCTGTGTTATTCTGTGTACTGTTATTTGCATGTTCAGTAAACCTGTTACCATATACGCTGTGTGTACTTATTGCATTGGGTCCTGTGAAGGGGTTATCTGGCGCTGTCAGGATCCCTCACAGGTTGAGGCGCTGTCACCGGATGATCCAGGTACATCCCAGGCTCCCAGCAGCGGAGGTTCAGGCCTCCTGTGAGCCGCAGGTAAAGCACCACACACACACACACTTAGTAGCCGCCACATCTCACTTAGGATGGGGGAAACAGCACTACATTTCAACGCGCTGCTGGATTCTGACCTGGGTGCCCGAATCAGTAGTTAAATTAGAGCATCAAAATCGCATGCCGTGTTCGTGTCCTCCCAACAAGAGGACCACAACTGGGCTCTAGAGCGCCATGAACTCCCTAGCCATTTGGTCGCCATGGGAGGAGTCCCTGCCCTCACGCCTGCAATTACTGTCCGCGACCAAGCAAGAAACTTCTGGTCTGGGCAATGCTAGGATCATAGGTCAACAGTATGACATCGCTTATCGCTGGAGTGCCGTACTATTAGCCACCGGGCAAGAAATATGCTCCTCCGGCCCTAAATCAATCAGAGGCCCTTCCCGAGGGTTACCCACTCATATACCCCGGGCTATCACCTCCCATGGCTGCGTCCACCCCAGGACTTACCAGGCTGAAGCATCCACCTCCTCCTACACCCCCGGGGGATGGAGGACTCCCGCCCTGAGCTCAAGTACACCCATCAGGACAGACTCACCCATACCCAAAGTGACTTTCACTCCCAGTACTCTGCTGGAGGTATCCCGCCGCTCTGAGACTCCACACCCGTCAGCTACCCCTAGCCGGTATGAGAGTGGCCTGATGCAGACTTCTAACCCCGCGTCAGTATACCCCAGTCGCCTGTCAGGTGGCGGCTCTGCATTAGTAGAGGCTCTGACCCAGTCCCCTCAAGGTCACCATTACCGAAAACTAAAAGCCTTCTCTGGGGTGCAACCCACACCACTGGGCGAAGAAACGTTTGATGAATGGCAGGAGCACGCGGAACAAGTAATGCCAGGGTGGACGTGCTCAGACACTATCAAAAGTCAACGGATCATATAGTGCTTGCGTCCCCCGGCCTCCAACATCGTGCAATTGTATCTCGAGTGTCACGCCAACGCGGAGGCTCAAGATCTGATACGGGCCTTGACCAAGACCTACGGAAAAAGGGAAGACCCAATTGCATTCTTGGCACATTTCCATGCCCTCAAACAGAAGGAGAATGAGGAACTGTCTGAGTTCCTCCCACGGTTGCAGCTAGATCTGTAGACACCGATCCACAGAAAGGTCATCCGGTTGACTGAATTGGACGTGCGCCCTCTCGTGCTGGCACCCGCGCGGTCTATGGGCATGATCAATGCCTTTAGGCAATGTGATCATGCTCTGCGCGGTCTGCAGCAATATGGGCCTGCCCTAAGAAAGCTTACAAATGCTACCTGGGCCGTCACGGATACTCAGTGTGTCAACAACTGGACAAGACGTCAAAGTTGGACCCTCAACATGAAGCTTCATGAGGATGAATACGTGGTGCAAATTGCACAGCAACGCTTGACATACCTTAATAGTCTTGTAATTGCGCACCCAGTTTGCGCACCGCTGGGTAAAAGTAAGGGTTTTGGGAGGGAGTGTTGTGCTGCCCTTCCTGCATGGAGGAAGCACCAGAAAAGCCTCTCCTGGATAGGGATTAAGGTGTGCTGAGGAGGGGTGCTATGGGGCTCAAGGCCTGTACTGCCTTCAGGGAATGGAGCCTGTAATGCTATACTGAACCAATAAAACCCAGTTATATCATCTCTGGTGTGATGCTTGCTGTTTGAGCACATGAGGAGTTGCCTGTGAGGACCATCCTGGCTGCCCCAGGATCCTCGTGGGATGGAGGGGCTTCGCAGACAGAAGAACCGTCATCATGGAGAACTTATCCTGATGCCTCCCCATACCTTCGCGGAGCTCTCAGGCCTTCTGTTCCACCTAACAGGTATGCACCAGCACCAGAACACACTTGGTAGTGACATGATCTCCCTTAGGAGGGGGGGAGGGGGGAAGGTGCAACACAATCAAAGGATCTGGAAGAGGATATGGGTACTACAGAGTCTGTTTGATGGCAGTGATAATCTTTAGAAGCAAACATACTGTATGTTAGAAGATACAATATATGATGGCAGATACAATATATATCTTCAAAGAAAGGTTGAACATCTGTTATACCAAATAAGTAAACATGGGAAGGATATTGATCCAGGGAGTCATCTGATTGCCAATATCTGGAGTCAGGAAGGAATTTATTTTTCCTCTTATGAGATATCATTAGATAATATGTTACTGGGGTTTTTGTTTGCCTTCCTCTGGATCAATATACTGTAAGTACGGATATAGGATAAAGTATCTGTTATATACATTTTGCATCGATTGAACTTGATGGACATACATCTTTGTTCAACCTCATCTACTATGTAGCTATGCTCAAAGGGCTTGTTTTTTAACAGGTTACATCACGTCCTGCGTAACTTAGGGTTGCCAGGTGTCCAGTATTGAACCGGAATGTCCTGTGTTTGGTCACTCTGTCCAGTAAAAAATTTGAGGTAATACTGGACATGTATGTGTCCGGTATTACCTCTCTAGACATGGTGACCTGACAGGTGAAGAAACAACACTGTCCTGCGCTCTGGAGTGCACTCGCTGAAATGAAGTAATATATATGTATGGATCGGGGGAAGGGATGATCGGAGGTTCGTCAGGAAGCTATGTAAGGTCTTGGAGGGATATTGTAGTATGAAATCTTCTTACCTCCTAGTATAGACCTGAATCAGAGCAGTATGTCCCGCTGGCCGTGAAGAATCCAGACCGCTCCCCCCTCCGTGTGCTACAGAATCCAGGAAGTCACAGTAACACTGCAGCAGGCGATCCAGAGCACCAACGTAAAATCCAAAATCACGTAGACAGAGAAACCCAGGTATTGAAAAAATATGCAAGGCTTTGAGACATATCAAATAGTGGCAGTCTCAGAACAGAGAGCTTCCTCCCATGTGTTTCACGCCGCAGTGGTGCTTTCTCAAGGAGTACTTGAGAAGTACTCCTTGAGAAAGCGCCACTATGACGTGGGAGGAAGCTCTCTGTTCTGAGACTGCCACTATTTTACATGTCTCAGTACAGTAGGGACCTACTCATACGGCGGGTTCCGTTCCAGGCCTCCACCAGAAAGCGAAAATCACCGAAAAGCGGAATATAGCATTTGCTAGGTCCACCGGCGATTTTCCTTCTCTCCTGCCCCTTCTGCACATGCGCAGACTCTGCCGTCCTCCTTCTGCGCATGCACAAACTCGGACGTCCCCCTTCTGCGCATGTGCAGACATGGCGGCTCCCCTTCTCGGTACCGCCGTACTGGCTGATCGCCGAGAAGCGAAACGCAGAGAAGTGGGGCCCTACTGTATAGCCTTGCATATTTTTTCAATACCTGGGTTTCCCTGTCTAAGTGATTTTGGATTAGTGACCTGACAGTCTTGGGGGTCGCAGGTTGTCCCTGAGCAGGGCTGTTGCCCCCATCCTGATTGGCTGCATTACTCAGCAGCAGCCAATCAGTGGGAGGTGTCAGAAGCCTGGGGGTGGGGCCAAGGAGAGGAGGAAAAAGCATGGAGCGGTGAGAGGGGTGTGTGTGTGTGTGTGTGTCTCGAGTGCGTTGCGCCTTTCACCTTTATGTCCAGTATTTTTGGAGTAACCACCAGGCAACCCTACCTGCGTTCCAATGGAGTGTAGAACGTGACCTAACCAGTGAGGAGGAGGAGGATCCCTCTTCCGATTCCTCCAAAATGCCCACTGCTGTCACGTGATCGCACTGTGCCGATGGGGCTTTGGCACTCAGGCAACACATCCCCGCCGACAATCAAAGGGTTAATAACCATCCAAACACGTAAGGAGAGCACGTTGGAGGCCGCATTTGTCACGTCTGCTTTTTTTTTTTTTTAAACCAACCTAATTGCACAATATTCTCTGTGGCAATTGGAAGGGGGGGAAAAAACAACGTAAAATGCTATTTTTAACTTCTCTGCGGAAAAAAAAAGGAAATGAAAGTCTCCACCAGAGCAGCCCGTTCCCCCACTGCCAGCGGGGTCTGGAACATACTGCTGAGCAGACGTGTCACTGCCAGCGGGGTCTGGAACATACTGCTGAGCAGAAGTGTCACTGCCAGCGGGATCTGGAACATACTGCTGAGCAGACGTGTCACTGCCAGCGGGGTCTGGAACATACTGCTGAGCAGACGTATCACTGCCAGCGGGGTCTGGAACATACTGCTGAGCAGACGTGTCACTGCCAGCGGGATCTGGAACATACTGCTGAGCAGAAGTGTCACTGCCAGCAGGATCTGGAACATACTGCTGAGCAGAAGTGTCACTGCCAGCGGGGTCTGGAACATACTGCTGAGCAGAAGTGTCACTGCCAGCGGGGTCTGGAACATACTGCTGAGCAGACGTGTCACTGCCAGCGGGATCTGGAACATACTGCTGAGCAGACGTGTCACTGCCAGCGGGATCTGGAACATACGGCTGAGCAGACGTGTCACTGCCAGCAAGATCTGGAACATACTGCTGAGCAGACGTATCACTGCCAGCGGGGTCTGGAACATACTGCCGAGCAGAAGTGTTACTGCCAGCGGGATCTGGAACATACTGCTGAGCAGAAGTGTCACTGCCAGCAGGATCTGGAAACATACTGCTGAGCAGAAGTGTCTCTGCCAGCGGGATCTGGAATATACTGCCGAGCAGAAGTGTCACTGCCAGCGGGATCTGGAACATACTACTGAGCAGACGTGTCACTGCCAGCGGGATCTGGAAACTACTGCCGAGCAGACGTGTCACTGCCAGCGGGATCTGGAACATACTGCCGAGCAGACGTGTCACTGCCAGCGGGATCTGGAACATACTGCCGAGCAGAAGTGTCACTGCCAGCGGGATCTGGAACATACTGCTGAGCAGAAGTGTCACTGCCAGCGGGATCTGGAACATACTGCTGAGCAGACGTGTCACTGCCAGCGGGATCTGGAACATACTGCTGAGCAGAAGTGTCACTGCCAGCGGGATCTGGAACATACTGCTGAGCAGAAGTGTCACTGCCAGCGGGATCTGGAACATACTGCCGAGCAAACGTGTCACTGCCAGCGGGATCTGGAACATACTGCCGAGCAGACGTGTCAATGCCAGCGGGATCTGAAACATACTGCCGAGCAGACGTGTCACTGTCAGCGGGGTCTGGAACATACTGCTGAGCAGAAGTGTCACTGCCAGGAGGGTCTGGAACATACTGCCGAGCAGAAGTGTCACTGCCAGCGTGGTCTGGAACATACAGCTGAGCAGAAGTGTCACTGCCAGCGGGGTCTGGAACACACTGCCGAGCAGAAGTGTCACTGCCAGCGGGGTCTGGAACATACTGCTGAGCAGACGTGTCACTGCCAGCGGGGTCTGGAACATACTGCCGAGCAGAAGTGTCACTGCCAGCGTGGTCTGGAACATACAGCTGAGCAGAAGTGTCACTGCCAGCGGGGTCTGGAACACACTGCCGAGCAGAAGTGTCACTGCCAGCGGGGTCTGGAACATACTGCTGAGCAGACGTGTCACTGCCAGCGGGGTCTGGAACATACTGCCGAGCAGAAGTGTCACTGCCAGCGGGGTCTGGAACACACTGCCGAGCAGAAGTGTCACTGCCAGCGGGGTCTGGAACACACTGCCGAGCAGAAGTGTCACTGCCAGTGGGATCTGGAACATACTGCCGAGCAGACGTGTCACTGCCAGCGGGGTCTGGAATATACGGCTGAGCAGACGTGTCACTGCCAGCGGGATCTGGAATATACTGCCGAGCAGACGTGTCACTGCCAGCGGGATCTGGAACATACTGCTGAGCAGAAGTGTCACTGCCAGCGGGATCTGGTGTCACTGCAGCGGAATCTGGAACATACTGCTGAGCAGAAGTGTCACTGCCAACGGGATCTGGTGTCACTGCCAGCGGGATCTGGAACATACTGCTGAGCAGAAGTGTCACTGCCAGCGGGATCTGGTACATACTGCTGAGCAGAAGTGTCACTGCCAGCGGGATCTGGTGTCACTGCCAGCGGGATTTGGAACATACTGCTGAGCAGAAGTGTCACTGCCAGCGGGATCTGGAACATACTGCTGAGCAGAAGTGTCACTGCCAGCGGGATCTGGTGTCACTGCCAGCGGGATCTGGAACATACTGCTGAGCAGAAGTGTCACTGCCAACGGGATCTGGTGTCACTGCCAGCGGGATCTGGAACATACTGCTGAGCAGAAGTGTCACTGCCAGCGGGGTCTGGAACATACTGCGGAGCAGAAGTGTCACTGCCAGCGGGGTCTGGAACATACTGCCGAGCAGACGTGTCACTGCCAGCTGGATCTGGAACATACAGCTGAGCAGAAGTGTCACTGCCAGTGGGATCTGGTACATACTGCCGAGCAGAAGTGTCACTACCAGCGGGGTCTGGAACATACTGCTTAGCAGAAGTGTCACTGCCAGCGGGATCTGGAACATACTGCTGAGCAGAAGTGTCACTGCCAGCGGGGTCTGGAACATACTGCTGAGCAGAAGTGTCACTGCCAGCGGGGTCTGGAACATACTGCTGAGCAGAAGTGTCACTGCCAGCGGGGTCTGGAACATACTGCTGAGCAGAAGTGTCACTGCCAGCGGGGTCTGGAACATACTGCTGAGCAGAAGTGTTACTGCCAGCGGGGTCTGGAACATACTGCTGAGCAGACGTGTCACTGCCAGCGGGATCTGGAACATACTGCTGAGCAGACGTGTCACTGCCAGCGGGGTCTGGAACATACTGCTGAGCAGACGTGTCACTGCCAGCAGGGTCTGGAACATACTGCCGAGTAGACGTGTCACTGCCAGCGGGCTCTGGAACATACTGCCGAGCAGAAGTGTCACTGCCAGCGGGGTCTGGAACATACAGCTGAGCAGACGTGTCACTGCCAGCGGGGTCTGGAACATACTGCTGAGCAGAAGTGTCACTGCCAGCGGGGTCTGAAACATACTGCTGAGCAGAAGTGTCACTGCCAGCGGGATCTGGAACATACTGCTGATCAGACGTGTCACTGCCAGCGGGTTCTGGAACATACTGCCGAGCAGAAGTGTCACTGCCAGCGGGATCTGGAACATACTGCTGAGCAGAAGTGTCACTGCCAGCGGGGTCTGGAACTTACTGCCGAGCAGACGTGTCACTGCAAGCGGGATCTGGAACATACTGCTGATCAGACGTGTCACTGCCAGCGGGGTCTGGAACATACTGCCGAGCAGAAGTGTCACTGCCAGCGGGGTCTGGAAGATACTGCTGAGCAGACGTATCACTGCCAGCGGGATCTGGAACATACTGCTGAGCAGACGTGTCACTGCCAGCGGGGTCTGGAACATACTGCTGAGCAGACGTGTCACTGCCAGCGGGGTCTGGAACATACTGCCGAGCAGAAGTGTCACTGCCAGCGGGGTCTGGAACATACAGCTGAGCAGACGTGTCACTGTCAGCGGGGTCTGGAACATACTGCTGAGCAGAAGTGTCACTGCCAGCGGGGTCTGAAACATACTGCTGAGTAGAAGTGTCACTGCCAGCGGGATCTGGAACATACTGCTGATCAGACGTGTCACTGCCAGCGGGTTCTGGAACATACTGCCGAGCAGAAGTGTCACTGCCAGCGGGGTCTGGAACATACGGCTGAGCAGAAGTGTCACTGCCAGCGGGTTCTGGAACATACAACTGAGCAGAAGTGTCACTGCCAGCGGGGTCTGGAACATACAACTGAGCAGAAGTGTCACTGCCAGCGGGGTCTGGAACATACAGCTGAGCAGAAGTGTCACTGCCAGCGGGGTCTGGAACATACAACTGAGCAGAAGTGTCACTGCCAGCGGGGTCTGGAACATACAGCTGAGCAGAAGTGTGCTCAACTGTGGTGGGTTTATTCTAATAAGTCGATTTCCATCAAGCATCGCTTTGTTTAACCCCTTCAGTGGCAGAGGATCCAGCAATGCATATACCCCTCTGCCATTCAATGGGTTAATGAGTCTTTTTCATTTACAATGGTTTAAGATTTAAACTTATTCCCTCACCTTCTGTCTCTGTAAGTTTACCATCATACCACTTAGATTGTAAGCTCTTCGGGGCAGGGATTTCCTTTCCTATTGTCTGATTTTGCTGCACTTATTGTATTATTAGAATTCCCTGTACTGTATTCTTTGTGAAGCGCCGAGTACACTTTTGGCGCTATATAAATCATGACATACAATACAACTAACCTTTTGTTTAACATTTGCGTTGCGTAAAAAATGCACTATAACAAGGTTGGCCAACGTCAAAGGCCACCAATAGGTCATGTTTTCAGGCTATCCCTGCTTCAGCACAAGTGTCTCAATCGACAATCAAGCCACCTGTGCTGAAGCAGGGGTATCCTAACAACCTGACCTGTCTTTGAGGCCTGGAGTTGGCTACAATACCCTTGCACTAGAACATGCGCAGTATTAATTAAGCCTGTCCTGTCACTTGGTACAGATAGTGCATCCTTCTGTGCGTCCGAAGATGTCACATTTTTACATTTCATTTTGGACTTTACACTTGGTTGAACTTGACTGTGATTTTCACGCATTTTCTTCTTTTTTTAAGGGGCTCACGAAAACCTTGTTTTTTAGCACAAGCCATTAACATCTGTACGCCCCGCGCATGTCATTTCTGTGCGCCTATATAAATTTTAAAAAACGCATTAGTGACGCTGCTCACGCAGATTGAGATGTTATGTTGGTACAGAGATGCACACGAGCCGTTTAAAATGAGATTTCCGTGACCCGATCTTGCACTAGAAAAGAACTGTTTGACGTTTAATACATAGGCCCCCTCTATTTGCACTAACAACGTTTTATCAAGTTACTTGAAAGTGTAAAATGCAGCCAGTCCTACGAAGTGTTTCCCCGCACTCCTGTGACATCCCAGGCTGAGGTTAGCACAGCAGAGAGCAGCACAGAAGCAAAGAGAAAAGCAGCGGAATATTCACACCGTGAAACGATCGCTGCGGTTAAAGAGTTTTATTCAACAGAAAGCCAGGTACAAGGAGAATAGAACATAATTAGAGCTACTGATACTTGACCAACCTGCCTTGTAAATACCTGGGTGCACAGGAAGCTCTGATACTTGGTTATGATGGTACAGTACATTTGTTGTTATGATATCTTTTAACGGACCAATGTGAACGTTTTTCATGGATGAAATGCTAGTACAGAGCTTCCCATCCCGACACCATTAGACTTTTTGTAATAAAGTGTTATATAGCCGATTTGGCATTCCTGGCTGGAAACTCCCGGTGATTGGAATGGGAGTCTCCGTGCTGCTTTTGCAATATTGCACTTGGTTGAATAAGCCCCTATGAATCTGGGAAGAATTCCCATGTTGGTCTGTGAAATGGTATCACAACCTACAGTACAACACATCTACACTTCTCCAGCATTAATATGACTGCGAGGACTTTGAACTACATTATGATAGCGCAGAACTATAAAAGATAACCACTGATTTATGCCATAATATTGTACTCAGCACGGTAACCCCAAGTTGTTTATTTGGTTAGATTGGTTAAGTCTGCCCACTGCAGAATTAAAACCATTGCACAATGCATATTTTGTAGTAAACAGCTGTTTAAAACTTCACTACCAAATTCAGTGTTTCCCAAATAGGATGTCGTAGCACATGGAGGTGAGGGGTGAGTGCCGTGACCCTGTGCTAAGGGTGCCACGGCCCTCCGGGGGAAACACTCTGCCGGCTGCTCAGCTGGAGAATCCCGTCCTGTCTGGAGACTGAGTGGCTGCGATCCACCTTCCCTCCCTCTCCTCTCCTCTCTCAGCCCGGCACAGAAAGAGGGAGGAGAGGCGGACCGCAGCCTCCCCACAGTAAATGTTGAGTGTGTCATAGTGAAAGATGATGAGTTTGCTATGTGAGAGGTGGGGAGGGGGCAGTTTGAGAAAAAGGGTGTGTGCGCCCTGTGACAAGCAGGGGAGGTGAATGTAGAGTGTGTTGAGAGTATGGGTGAGTATTGTTGTTGAGAAGGGTTGCATGCGTTCTGATGAGCAGAGGTCCCCCGAGATTTTAACAATCCTCCAGGGGTGACCTTGCTCAAAAAAGGTTGGGAACCACTGATCTAATTAATAGAAATCTTTTGTATTATCTTACCCCCATAAACCCCCACATAACAGTCACAGTTTATCAGTAGGTCATAATATTCATTGTTGTAAAAACAAGAAATGCTAACGTATGTAACATGGTATGTCTATAAGTACCTCTCTTTCCCCCACAGTGTATCTGTGATGTAAGTCCCTAGTAAGTTCAGGGCCTGCACGGGTTAATCTATGGGCCATTGACCCCCCTTTTTTGCCCACTTGTAAGTGATGGAAGTAAGGTGGTGACTGATGGCCTGTGTAAGCCTATCGGTGATGGGTACAGTCCATGAGCCGGCCACTTCCTGAAGCTAACCAGTGGGTGTAGCAAAGTTAGAGCAGTCTTGCTGTGCCTTCCAAGGTGAGCGCATGGGCTGTCAGCCTCTCATATTGCGTGGATGAGCTGGCCCACCCGAGGCCGCAAGGCCTAGGGACCATCAAGACTCAAGGCCCAATACAATCGGGCAAGCACCATCCTGAAGTCCTGGGATGTTGGACTTCAAGAACTATGCTGTGTGAAGAGCTGATGCAGCATTTCCAATAAACCTACTTGTTCACTATACCTCTGCCTGGGCGTCCGTTCCTGGGCAGGAGGGGTATGGAGTGCTGTGAGGTAGCCCACATCCCATCACAGCTGGAGGTGCTGAACCCAGAGACCACCAAAATCCTGTTCTGTTGCCCCTTATCATCGCGGCTGCACAGCTCTCCTGAACCAGCAGGTATGCCTCAGCACCACACTAAGCTAGTAATTCAGTCCTTCTCCCAGAGAGGGGGGGAACATGGGTTACATGTACAAAGGAGGAAGTCACTATTTTTTATTCATCAATCTTGTTTGATGTTTTGTTAGAGATACATTGATCTGATGAAAAATACTCTCTCTTTCCGCTTCTATGGCGCACAACCATTAAGACTGAATCTAAAGAGCTTTTCTTCTGTGTGCTCTGAAGTACAGACACACTATTTAGTAAGCACTGTAATTAATTAACAGGTGAGCACACTCAATGAAAACTCGAGTTGAGTCGGGTGCGCGGCGCACAGAACATTGCGGATAAGTGTCCCGCGGCGAGCTGCCCTGCAGCGAAGTGTCCCGGTGGTGGAACGCCAACGGCTTTTGTTTTGGTCGGGGCCAAACGTCCCATTCCGTATCTGTAACGCGTCTCCCCAAAGGTGCTTATCGCTGCGATGTGCTGGCATTTTCCTTAAAGATAACGGATCCTTACATTTTAACGGCGCTTAGGCTCACTCATATGGTAATGAGCAGGTTACCTAACACCGGAGATCCTCAGACCTCCGTTACTGTTAGCACATGATAATAACACTACGATATTTAGCACCTTCCATAAGCTGCTCTTACTCACATCCACACCCGGATTATCACTGAGTTATCTCTGGGAATAGCCTAAAAGCCACGTAATGAGTATAGGACTTAACCCTTTCATTACAAAAAGGTACATGTGTCGTACACAGAGATATATTATGGATCATATAAATGTCTGAAACACGTCATAGTATGGTTTTTAGTGATTAAAGCGATATGTTTGTCTGAAATAATATATTATATAATATAATAATGACTGGATAAAGTATGGGTATACAACATTGTATATCCAAAAAGACCCAGCTACACCCAGGTACATTCTGAATACATGCCTTAAACTTGCCATAAACTAGCCCCAGCATTTCTGCATTGATAATGGCCCATCAGATTAATAGCGGGGGATCCCTGGCAGTCCCATTCAAAGTGAATGGGACTGCCAGGGACCCCTGCTGTGTTAATCCTATGAGTCATTAGTCAATGCAGAAATGCCTTAAACTTGCCTTAAACTAGCCCAGCACATACCCAGAATGTAACCGGGCTAGTTTTAGGCAAGCTTTAGAGTACTCGTGGTCTCGTCTGTGCATACCAGAACAATATGAATACATATATAATTTTAGTTAATGCACAATTAAAATAAATGAAGGCTGTCCATGTAAGTTCTGTTAATAGGTTTATGTCATTAGTCTGCAGCTAGCCATGTCTTCTCACTTGTATTATTTTGGAGTTTAATAACGTGCCCCTGTTCCTAAGTAAGCGCCTGTAGAGAGGATCCGGAAGTTCATGTCACGGAGGAGGTGGGCAGCATATTTCACATACGGTTGCTAAACCAGGACCCTGAATATATGTTGGACCGGCACAATTGGAAGGTTCTGATGCATTACTGACCCCGAGCAGGATACTTCTCTCCCATCTGCTACTACTGGTATCAACATAAGTACTTCCTCTAGGTAGTCCAAGGATCTGCTAGAGCAGGCCTGCACAACTTGTAAAGTGAGACGGGCCAAACTGCTACAAGGAAAATGGATTTGGGTCTCACGGGGAAAAAAAAAGCCAATATATATTTTTTAAAAAAATAATACATATTTAAAAAAAAAAATTTAAACGCCAAATGCAGATAAAAGCCCGATAAATGCAGATAAAAGCCAGACAAATACACATATCAAACCCCAAATACATATAGAAAGCCCCAAAAACTTATATAAAAAAACTAAATACCTATAAAAAAAAACAAATACATATAAAAAGCCCCAAATAGAAAACCCCAAATACAAATAGAAAACCCCAAATACATATAGAAAACCCCAAATACATATAAAAAGCCTAAAATACATTCTCTCTCCCCTCTCGACACTCCATTCTATCCTCTCACCCCCACCTCCCCATTCTCTTTCTTCCCTCGTCCCCATTCTCTCTCTCCCCTCTTCCCCACCTCCCCCCCGTCATTCTCACCCTCTCTCCACCATTCTCTCTGGCGGCACCGGCAGTCGTGACTGAGTTCCGGGTTGGAACGCTGGGGCGGGCTCCGTCCCCGCCCTCATCTACCGCCCTCCTCCTCTGTTACCACCGCCATCCTGCTCCCTCCTCCGCTGCATTTATTCTCCGCTGCTCTCCGACCGACCAGCAGACTGCCTAGCCTGCATAGGCGGCAGAAAGCCATGACCGGGGGGGGGGGGGGGGGCGCGGCCTCCCTTTTCCTGATTGGCCGCTGTGGAGGCCGTAGGCGGGGAAGGGGAGGGGCTTAGGCCAGCAGCGAGTGTGTTCACTTGCTCCTGGCTGTTGCGGTGCTGTGCCCGGAGCAGCTTCCCTCGCTAACCACCCCCCTAGTTCCGCCTCTGCCCGCACCTAATGTGGAAGTAAATGTGCTGTCTATCTTTAGAGCAGGAACATTACATTTAGACTGTGGCTCATATTACGCGTCCTATGTAATTGTATGTCAGGTCTGCAGCACGGGCAGAGTTCCAGATGGAACCCCGGGTTTATTTCAGCTCAGGTTTGGCTGTTTCCTGGTATTTTCTACATGTTAAAACATTTAATACAGAACGAAGCACACTCGCCCTCCATTACTGCCATCAGCCCATGTAATCCACATCTCCCTATTCTCTTAACTCATTTATTTTTGGCTTCTAGCTGCGTAACCCTGGTAAAGTATTTTAGCATGTTACAGCAGTACTGTACATGTTACATGTACCCCAGGGACCTGTTATCATTCATACAGATTTGAAACCCGACGGGGCTTTCTGATCAATGTGTGCACCAGGTATTGATTTTTTTCTCTCTCTAAAGGTTGCCACAAAAATTGCGGTTACAGTATTCAGTGCTGGAGATTCCCCTGTTATGATTCTCTGGAGAGAAAAAAAACTTCACTCTCAAAAGGTGCAGCTTTGCAGCTCTTTCTGTGCCCGCCCAACTAATTCTGTGTTTCTGTTTTTAAACGGTTTATTTATTTCAGGCTTTTATCACACAGGAAATTTAAACCAGAATCACCGGGGAAGGGACACAGACTAGAAGAAGGGAGAGGAAGGGTAGCACGGTGCGCATATGTATCGGTGCATTAACATTTCCCAGTTATACAATGAATTAAAATACACAAAGCACATTATTACCTGTGCGTACACATGAACTCCAGCACAATGCAGACACGTTCTGTTACATAGCGAGCACTGGGTCCTCACGCTCCTCACCTGGGGGCTAGGAGGGAATGCAATCTGTCCAAATAGCCTCACTTATGGCAACTAATACAGTCTCATTATCTCAAGCTACTAAGAGGTTATTATGTTGACCACTTTAAAGTGCAATTTGACGCATTATATATTTTCTGCAAGTGAAAAGTAACAAACTGTTTGCCCGAAGGCTGCCCTAACGATGTACCACGTATGTCATGTGCCCTAACGATGTACCACGTATGTCATGTGCCCTAACGATGTACCACGTATGTCATGTGCCCTAACGATGTACCACGTATGTCATGCGCCCTAACGATGTACCACGTATGTCATGCGCCCTAACGATGTATCACGTATGTCATGTGCCCTAACGATGTACCACGTATGTCATGTGCCCTAACGAAGTACCACGTATGTCATGTGCCCTAACGATGTACCATGTATGTTATGTGCCTTAACGATGTACCACGTATGTCATGTGCCCTAACGAAGTACCACGTATGTCATGTGCCCTAACGATGTACCATGTATGTTATGGGCACTAACGGTGTACCACATATGTTATGGGCACTAATGATATATCACGTATGTTATGGGCACTAACGATGTACCACGTATGTTATGGGCACTAACAATGTACCACGTATGCGTTGGGCACCAACGTTGTACCACGTATGTTATGGGCACTAACAATGTACCACGTATGTTATGGTCACTAACAATGTACCACGTATGTTATGGTCACTAACTATGTACCACGTAAGTTATGGTAACGATGTACCACGTATGTTAAGGGCACATGCCCGTTTTCTTGGGTCAGATCGCGCTGATTGCTTTGACGGAGAGGCCAAACCGAATCTACATTTTCTTGCACCACTTTTTTAGTGCAAGAAAGATGGTGCAAATGAGAATATTCACTCAGCAGCAATAACCATTTAGTAATTTTTAGTGGCCATTCAAGGGAATGGGAAGTAGCTGCCACGTGTGGCTTTTGACATTGATCGGTGTATTTTCTAAGTGCTACTCCATCTCCGTGATACGCCTTCCAGGCTGGAAGATAGGTGGTGCACTCTTCGACTGAGCCACTTGTGCTGAAGCAGGGATATCTTGACGTCCTGACCTGTTGATGGCCCTTGAGGACTGCAGTTGAACACCCTACCTCCGAGCCCATTCGTGTTCCCTTTACCTCTGGGACCACCTAGAGCTACTACAGTGTGCTTCCATATATAACAGTTTACAAACAGTCTTATTACAGAACAGATTAGGTAACGTCTGTAAAAACATGTGTGTCATTACCCAACACAAAGAGCGTTTCTTAATTCGTCAGCGGTGGACGTATCGTGTGTTTGGTGTAGAATGCCCTGATATGGAGGTACCTAAAAGCATTTTTTTTTTTTTAACAACATTTTTTAATGTATTCTTATGTAGCGAGCATTTTCGTTTCTAAAGCAACCATTTGCAAAGTCACATCCCCTTCCTCTTCTGAGACAGGCTCTGGCTCTTCTGCCCCGCCCTCTCTCTAGCAGTGCACCAATTGTATCTAGTGTCTGCCTGGTCACATGATCTTCCACACAGAACTTTGCATCGTGGGTACTATTTTGCAGCAATAACCGAATTAAATAACCCAGAGCAAAGCGATCGATTACAGGAGAACGGATCGATCTGAAACTTATCTAATCACTTGTCAGTGTGCAGATTGTATTGATGCACATATTGAATGGAACTGCAGCTTTAAGGCCACATTCAAGTGAAAGGACAACAGAAGTCCATGTTTACTAAGTGGTGCAACTCCATAAGAGTCCATCATTGCTGGAAGACGCCGCCCATTCATTGGAGTGACCATATTTACTGAGCCGGGCTGCAATGTGTCCTATGTAGTAGCACAACTTAGGCCCTGGACAGGCTTGGAGCGAGTGCGCTCTGCCGTGAGCGCAAGGGCCATTTGTGTCCAGCGTAGTTGCGCGCGCGATGGAAGGGGGGGGGGGTGCCCGTGACATCACAGTTCACCCTCATTGGCTGAACCGCGCACGTGACCAGGGCAAGCGAGACAAATTCAAAAGAATTTGGTCTCGCCAAGCAGCACGGGCACAGGCGCGCGCACACGCTGGCGAAACACGTTGTCGCAATGTGTGTGATCGCCTAGGTGAGCCTTTGGTAATATGGCCCTAATATGCTTGTCTGGTCTGTTTTAAAAATACATCATTCACCTTTACCTTTTAAACATGTCACTGGGGCCTTTACAGTAGTTCCCTTTGCTCCTAGGAGATCTTGCACATTTAACCAGATGTGCTCTGCACTCCCTCTGCACTCCCTCTGCACTCCCTCTGCACTCCCTCTGCACTCCCTCTGCACTCCTCATTCATTTGAAATTGGTCTCATTCTCTGAGGAGCAGCAGCAGTGTCGCTCTAAACTTCCACATACATTTATTCTGTTTAATAATCTGTGACAAATCTAAAAAATAAACAAATAAATGACATGAGCGCATGAAGGTACGTTGAATTTTATTTTACATTCAAAAAACAAAAGAGAGATTTCCACGTTAGATATTTCACACTGGCTGTTTTGATTGTTTATTTACAGCTTTCCCCCGAGGTTAACGCATATCCACCACGCTAATGTGTTCTGCAAGAATGACAACAGTAAAAATAAGCAACATTTCAAGTCACGACTCTCAAGCTTATTTTCCTGCTGTTGTTCTTGCTGAACACCCTATGGAATAAATGTTAGTCTTCCACCTTCCGTTGGAATACGAGCGCTGTGACCTTTCCTTCTGTAGTGTCTGCTACCTGGGAGGTTTGCTGGCGCCTCCTGGTCACACCTGTACCGGGGTCAGCGGCGGCCAACTCCGGTCCTCGAGCTACTAACAAATCAGGTTATACCTGCTTCAGCACACGTGGCTCAGTCACAGATTGCACCACCTGTGCTGAAGCAGGGATATTCTGAAAACCTGACCTGTTGGTAGCTCTTGAGGACTGGAGTTGGCCAAGCCTGACCTAGAGACTTTGTCATAGTGTATTTTCTCTTTACACATAGAAAAAGTGCTATGTACATATTAGCGCTTTCTACTAAGCCAGGGGAGCGCAAACATTTCCCCCTGCACACCCCTCTGCCTGCTCTCCTTACAGGCTCGCGACCCCTCTGCCTGCTCTCCTTACCGGCTCGCACACCCCTCTGCCTGCTCTCCTTACCGGCTCGCACACCCCTCTGCCTGCTCTCCTTACCGACTCGCACACCCCTCTGCCTGCTCTCCTTACCGGCTCCCACACCCCTCTGCCTGCTCTCCTTACCGTCTCGCACACCCCTCTGCCTGCTCTCCTTACCGGCTCGCACACCCCTCTGCCTGCTCTCCTTACCGGCTCGCACACCCCTCTGCCTGCTCTCCTTACCGGCTCGCACACCCCTCTGCCTGCTCTCCTTACCGGCTCGCACACCCCTCTGCCTGCTCTCCTTACCGGCTCGCACAACCCTCTGCCTGCTCTCCTTACCGGCTCGCACACCCCTTGCCTGCTCTCCTTACCGGCTCGCACACCCCTCTGCCTGCTCTCCTTACCGGCTCGCACACCCCTCTGCCTGCTCTCCTTACCGGCTCGCACACCCCTCTGCCTGCTCTCCTTACCGGCTCGCACACCCCTCTGCCTGCTCTCCTTACCGGCTCGCACACCCATCTGCCTGCTCTCCTTACCGGCTCGCACACCCATCTGCCTGCTCTCCTTACCGGCTCAAACACCCCTCTGCCTGCTCTCCTTACCGGCTCAAACACCCCTCTGCCTGCTCTCCTTACCGGCTCGCACACCCCTCTGCCTGCTCTCCTTACCGGCTCGCACACCCCTCTGCCTGCTCTCCTTACCGGCTCGCACTACCCTCTGCCTGCTCTCCTTAATGGCTCGCACACCCCTCTGCCTGCTCTCCTTACCGGCTCGCACACCCCTCTGCCTGCTCTCCTTACCGGCTCGCACACCCCTCTGCCTGCTCTCCTTACCGGCTCGCACACCCCTCTGCCTGCTCTCCTTACCGGCTCGCACACCCCTCTGCCTGCTCTCCTTACCGGCTCGCACACCCCTCTGCCTGCTCTCCTTACCGGCTCGCACACCCCTCTGCCTGCTCTCCTTACCGGCTCGCACACCCCTCTGCCTGCTCTCCTTACCGGCTCGCACACCCCTCTGCCTGCTCTCCTTACCGGCTCGCACACCCCTCTGCCTGCTCTCCTTACCGGCTCGCACACCCCTCTGCCTGCTCTCCTTACCGGCTCGCACACCCCTCTGCCTGCTCTCCTTACCGGCTCGCACACCCCTCTGCCTGCTCTCCTTACCGGCTCGCACACCCCTCTGCCTGCTCTCCTTACCGGCTCGCACACCCCTCTGCCTGCTCTCCTTACCGGCTCGCACACCCCTCTGCCTGCTCTCCTTACCGGCTCGCAGACTCCTCTGGCTGCTCTCCTTACTGGCTCGCATGACCCCTCTGCCTGCTCTCCTTACAGGCTCGCGACCCCTCTGCCTGCTCTCCTTACCGGATCGCACACCCCTCTGCCTGCTATCCTTACCGGCTCGCACACCCCTCTGCCTGCTCTCCTTACCGGCTCGCACACCCCTCTGCCTGCTCTCCTTACCGGCTCGCACACCCCTCTGCCTGCTCTCCTTACCGGCTCGCACACCCCTCTGCCTGCTCTCCTTACCGGCTCACTCTCCCCCTCCTTCTTGTCTTCAGCGTCAAATGACGCTGCGGGGTCACGTGACGTCGCGTTTCCATGGCAACGTGACAGTGCGGCGTCATTTGATGCCGCTTTGCCATGGTGACGCGTCACTGAAGCAAGGTAGGAGATATTGTAGAGGCCTCACGCGATCCCCCGGAATTTAATTTAAATGCCTTGGGGAAGAGCGTGGGGCCTCTGCAACCGCCCCCCCACACCTACTTTGCGCACCTCTGCACTAAGCCAATGATATGCAAGAACAACGGACGCTGTAGATCTCATTAGCACAGGCATAATGCCAGGTTGCTACCATAACCTTGTGTTAACTTCAAATTACATGTTATTAAGCCGGTCTTTCTTACCCAAAGGTTGCGCTAGACAGAGAGACAGAGAGACAGAGAGACAGAGAGACAGAGAGACAGAGAGACAGAGAGACAGAGAGACAGAGAGACCTATGATTTCTATACCTCCCCAAATACAGGCAGTCCTCGGTTATCCGACACAATGCGTTACTCAAAATGGCGTTGTAAAGCGAAACGTTGTAAAGTGAAACACGTTTTCCCATAGGAACACTGCTTAAATGAAAGGTTCCGTTCCTGAAGGCCTTTTTAACACTAAAATACACCACATATTTTATGCAGGCAATAAGATATGCAGCACACACATAAATTATATAGTCAAGTGTATATACTGTATTATATATGTAATATAACATAATAAATAATATATTATATAGTATAATATTATATATATACGCTCTTACGACGCTTTGCAAAGTTGTTTATGTGAATGTGTGTGTATATATACACACATACACAACGTTGCAAAGCGTCGTAAGAGCGTTGGATAAGCCATTTTGGCGTTGTAAAAATGAATATAGGTATGCATTGCATAGCGTTGGATAAGCCATTCGTTGTAAAGCGAAGCGTTGTAAAACGCGGACTGCCTGTACACCTTTATATAAGACGTAGAGAGATACCTGCGCACAAAACTGAACACATCTTTGATACCTGGGAAATATGCTAGTTTCAATCATTTGAATATACTTTGCAGTTTCAAATGACCATGTTATCAGACCTCGGTGGATCTGGCCATCTCTTTCTCTCTCACACTTATTTCAGGGTACGACAACTAATTGTGCACCCACAATGTTCCCGCATGATGCTAAACGGATCTTGTTTCTGGCTTTTGCCAGTTTTTTAATGGCACAGAATCACAGATATCGTTATGCCTCATTCATTAGCCGGTCCCCACTATCGCACCTTAATGAAAAGAGTTCAGACTTCAATGGAATGTCCCTGGTAACATGTTCTGGGGCACTTTCCATTAGAATGCGGTTTCACAGCCCAGATCCCCCAAATAACACTGATTTCCCTCCATGGGAGGCTGACACCCGTGGAAGCAGGGTCACCTTCCCGGGAGAGTGATGCATTGAAACACATTGCAGAATAATAATACTCTATGTCATGCGTCTTTTTGCTGTTAAATTACTTTTGTTGAATTCCAGCGGCCAGTAAAATCCCATGTTGGATGTTATATAACCAACTTGTCTCACAGTTACATTTGTAACTAAACCGGGTTTGAAGTTATTTTGAAAGCTGAAACTCTGCCAGCTGAGCTTCCCTCTCTGTGTGTCACTCATCAACACAGTAGTAGTGAGTATGTGAGTTGTACAGAGAACATTTTGTCACTGGTAACTTCTCAGCCCAAGTAACGTGTTTACAGTGTCATCAATGGAGTATTTACTGTTGACACTACACAGACAACACGCACTCTGGCCAGTACAGTATCATGTCTCAGTGTCACAATCTATTGTGATATATCACAACATAGTCTATGAAAGATGGGATAGGATGTAATGAAGTCAAAGTACACAGACCCTCCAACATACTGCACATGAAAATAGATATACGTCAGTTCCTAAATCAAGGCTGAATAGACCTTTGGCTGAGTCCCCGCTGGCGCTGAGCGCGCTCATGTTTGGAGAGCGCTCCAAGCATGAGCGCCGGGTGTCACGCACAGGGGGGGGGGCATTGCGGGTAACTGCCGCAAGCGCCGCCCGCTCAGCGCTAGCTGTTCCCAGCAACTGAACATTTTATATGGAAGAACAATAAACACTGTGCGCTATATTTACTTAGCAGTGCTACTCTATAAGACACCTTCTAGCAGGCTTAGTGATATGGCCCTTTGCATTCAAGTGAATGGGCGATCATGTGTCTTTCAGCACAGAAGGTTTGTAACATCGCTTAGTAATGATGTCCCTTTAAGGTTCATTTACAGTACTTGAATGGGTTGTAAGGCATCTTCCAGCACAGAATGGATCTTATGGGCTCACAGAAGCATTTGTTAGTACATTTTGCTTTTCAGGGCTCTCTGTCAGAAAAGGGGTTAAATGACATTACAAAAGTATAACTGGAAATACTTTTCTAAATGAAAGAATTCTTACCCCTGGTTTACTGCGTTTGAAGTCAGCCCCTTGGTTATTATGGACTAGAGATGTGAGCTTTCGCTGCAGGAAGGGCTTGTGGTGTCCTGTACACTGCTTCCTTTTATCTGCGGTGAATGTGTTACCGTACTGAAAGGTTAATGTCGCATCACATAAAGAAAATCTGTTCATCCCGGCAAAGCACACGGCAAATTGTCACAGCTATGAATAAGAATAATATTTATGCGTGGACCTGCCAGCAATGGCGTTCTTCGCATCCATTTGTATCTCTCAAAAAGTGCCCGAAAAGCAGAGCTCCTGCACTGGACAATGGGGTCCCCCTTTTTCTGGTAGACCCCCTGCTGCAGGTAAATGACAGCTTATGTAACAATATATAATGAGGGATTCATGCATAGAAAACTTTCTTGCATTGTCTTTTTGTTCTTTAGCAGCATCAGTGTGTCATGGTCTCGGGGCGCTGTCTTGTTCTATTCCCCCCGCTAATTTAACAAATCGGGTTATAAATGGATGCATCATATTTATGTGATATCATATCGGCTTATAATTCAACATTTTGCATTATCAAAATCGTTATCCCCCCCCTTCAGACATTCAGAACGTGGTTGTGATGTGATTTAGACTTTTATGCAAAATCTTATGGGGCTAGATGTGTTTTTCAACCAGGGTTCCTCGGGCGTCCCTAAATGGCTCCCTATAATTTTCAGGTCATTTGAAAATTGTACCAAATACAGAAGAATTTACAATGCATCTGATCTCAGACGCGCTATTAGAGAGGGTTGGGGTTTCTTACAATGCACCTGATCTCAGACGCGCTATTGGAGGGTTAGGGTTTACGCTGAATTTCACAATATAATTTTTCTTAACCAAAAAAAAGGTTAACAAACACTGGGCTAGGGGCTGAGACCTGTAACTGCATTTTATTACATGCCATTCAGGAAGCAAAAGTGTTTTAAAAAAAACATGCTGCAAATTTATTGGATTAAAACCAACGTTATTTAAAGAACCCGTATTGCAGTATTTTATATACGGGCCGTCCTATTTAGTAGCAAAGGGGATAAATGTTAATGCAAGTTACGCCTACATAACACACTTTCAGTTTGTTTGGCACATGTTGCTGGGAGTTTGTGAAACACTGAAACTTTTTAGCAATAGTTGGCTGTCTCCTTTGCAAGAAGAGTTAACATGACAGGTTGCTGCACTCATGTAACAGGATCTCCAAGTAGCTCGGATACATTTTTGGCATGAGGTTTTCTGGATGGAGCCGCTGCCTGTAATATCCTGGGTTACTTGTGCTCTTCACTCTCCGCTTGTTGTGCTCTGGGATGGGAGCTGTTAAACACACCCAGCATTGATCCTGCATCTGTTGCAGTGACAACAAGGATAGGAGCAGCAGGGCGCAGGCAGAGACTGTGAAGCTTCAGCTCACATGCTGTTATTCATTCATGTCTATGGGAATCTCCAGCCAAACTGCAGGATATCTCAGATCTGTAAGTCACTGCTTTGTTCAAATATTAATCCTGGTGTCGAGTGGGTAGAGAGAGGAAATATCAGGGACACTTGTAATTTCATTGCAGCTTGTTAGTATGGGCAGCACAGAGTTCTCCTTCTCTGCACAGCATTGTCGAGTTGGCTGCTGTTGCTAGTCCTTAAAAGCAGTAGGCCAAACTGATCGCATGTTTTCGGTCAATTTTATTTTTTACCTCAATTGAAAAGATATTTTCTTGAGCTCGCCAATGTTGTTTTTATTTTTTAAATCTGATGCTCAGTTCAGGAGATGTAAGTGTTTGAAATATGAAGTATTCGGGAGGTGGAAAGGAACCTCTCCCCAGAACCCAGCACCGTCTCCGGGGTACTATAGTAGCCTCGGAATCTACACCAGTGAGGTTCAACCTTTTTTTGGTTAAGTAACCCTATAATTATATTGTGAAATTATGTGGAACCCCAACCCCCTCTAATAGCGCGTCTGCGATCAGATGCATTGTAAGGAACCCCAACCCTCTCTAATAGCGCGTCTGAGACCAGATGCATTGTAAGGAACCCCAACACCCTCTAATAGCGCATCTGAGATCAGATGCATTGTAAGGAACCCCAACACCCTCTAGTAGCGCGTCTGAGATCAGATGCATTGTAAGGAACCCCAACACCCTCTAATAGTGCGTCTGAGATCAGATGCATTGTAAGGAACCCCAACCCTCTGTAATAGCGCATCTGAGATCAGTTGCATTGTACGGAACCCCAACCCTCTCTAATAGCACATCTGAGATCAGATGCATTGTAAATTCTTCTGTATTTGGTACAGTTTACTTATGACCTAAAAATTGCAAGAACCCTTTAGGGATGCCCGGGAAACCCAAGGGTTACTAGGAATCCTGGTTGAAAAGCACTGTTAGAGATTTAAAAAAAAAAAAAAGGATTTAAAAAAAATATCAGGACATATCCATGGGGCAAGATAGCATTTCATGGGGTAAACTCATCTACGTTGGGATAATGCAGTGCATTAAACATCTACTATCCCTTAAAGATTAAAGGGGCATATACTGGATGCAGAGTAGGACTACAAATTCCATTTTTTCATTACCATTGCTAGTTATTCACCCTATTCTCCTTTCAAGAATCATGGATAGAATAATGTACTGTAGTGCCGACGAGTATTCTAAAACAAATCTGTGGCAATCACCAACAAGACCCAGGTACATGCTGGGTACATGCTGCAACATTTCAGTGACATTTCTGCAGACAGACTAATGGCCCATCGGATGAACAGACTAATGGCCCATCGGACTGCCAGGGACCCCTGCTGTGTTAATCTGATGGGCCATTAGTCTCTGCAGAAATGTCACTGAAATGTTTGCAGCATGTACCTGGATCTTGTTGGTGATATTACCAGATTTTCCAAGGCAAGTTTAAGGCAAGTTTTAGAATACTCGTCTGCGCACCTGTAGCAGGGTACCTGGGGAGACGCACAAGTGATCCTCATTACAACATGGAGCAGAATTACAGTACATTTACATCACGGGGGCAATACAAGAATAGTAATAGTGATGCAGTGTGTTACATTTCAAATGCCATTGGCTTTAAGTCTGATGCAACTGTGTTATGTAACCTCATGCAATGCAAAAGCAATTTGCTTCCCTTTGGTGTCGGCATCATTAATGGCCTCTATAAAGAGGTTCTCCGCTTCATTAGTGCCTAGGTGTCCACGTCTGCACTGAAGGTTCTTCTTACTGGCCAACATACGAAAACTATTTTGGAGATATATGGAGATTTGGAAATGTACGAGATCTGCTCATCTTCCAATGCCCCTCAAAAACAGAGGAAATTGACCAGTTTTCCACCGGTCCCTTATGTTTCCATGTTTCCTTCCTTTTAGACCAGGGGTGGCCAACGCCAGTCATCAAGGGCCACCAACAGGTCAGGTTGCTAGATATCCCTGCGCCAGCACAGGTGGCTCAATCATTGGCTCAGTCACGGCCGAGTGTCCCTTGTCGACTGGAGTTGGCCACTCCTGCTTTAGATTGTAGGCTCCATGGAGCAGGGTCCTTTCTAGCTACTGTACCGGTGTACGTTAATGTTGCACGTTTGTTGTTGTCTTCACTCCCCACTGCACGGCGCTATGTAAACACATGATAGATACATGATGGTAATAACGTTGTGTAGTTGACAGTACACAATGGCTGAAGAGATAGTAAACAACATAGTTTTACTGTGAGTTCATGTCAACAAGTAACAATGGATATCGGCTAATGTTGTGAAGAATAAAGACACCCTGTTATTCAAGTGACACTGTTAAATAATTTAAGAAAGTGAGGTGCTCTGTTGAGATGTTTTCCTGCAATGGTCCCACAAGCTAATCAAATACTCATTCATAATAAGCCACACTCAATACTAAAGACTTGAATCTTTCAGATACTTTCTTAAATATATTTACTGTATGTAAACATTATAATACAAAGCTTAATTTACACATCTTTACTCTGTTTAATCGTTTATAATACGGAGTTTATCTTACAAAACTTTACTATATTTAAACATTATAACAGAGCCTATATTATACATCTTTACTGTATGTAATCATTATAATACAGAGCCTAGCTTACACATCTTTACTGTATGTAATCATTATAATACAGAGCCTAGCTTACACATCTTTACTGTATGTAACCATTATAATACAGAGCCTGGCTTACACATCTTTACTGTACACTGGCGACACACTTTATTGCAGTGTGGCCAGTACCGCAAGCCGGGAGATTTCCCGGCTTGCAAGTGGCAGCCCCTCGGCGTGCCGCGCGTCTCCGATGCGCGGTCACGCGTCATCGGGTGCCTGCGCCCCCTGCACGCACGTCCAGGGCTCCCCGGGGGACCCGGCGGACCCGGAGAGGAGAGGGGGAAGCCGCGATCGGCGGGCCTCTCCTCCGCTGCTTCGGCGCGCGCCCGGCACCCTCCGGCGCGCGCCAGGTAACTGCTGCGGCCGAGAACGGGCAAATGCTCGAATAAACTCGGCCGCAGCAGTATGTAACCATTATAATACAGAGCCTGGCTTACACATCTTTACTGTACGTAACCATTATAATACAGAGCCTAGCTTACACATCTTTACTGTATGTAATCATTATAATACAGAGCCTGGCTTACACATCTTTACTGTATGTAATCATTATAATACAGAGCCTAGCTTACACATCTTTACTGTATGTAATCATTATAATACAGAGCCTAGCTTACACATCTTTACTGTATGTAATCATTATACTACAGAGCCTATCTTACACATCTTTACTGTATGTAATCATTATAATACAGAGCCTAGCTTACACATCTTTACTGTATGTAATCATTATAATACAGAGCCTAGCTTACACATCTTTACTGTATGTAATCATTATAATACAGAGCCTAGCTTACACATCTTTACTGTATGTAATCATTATAATACAGAGCCTAGCTTACACATTTTTACTGTATGTAATCATTACACTACAGAGCCTAGCTTACACATCTTTACTGTATGTAATCATTATAATACAGAGCCTAGCTTACACATCTTTACTGTATGTAATCATTATAATACAGAGCCTAGCTTACACATCTTTACTGTATGTAATCATTATAATACAGAGCCTAGCTTACACATCTTTACTGTATGTAATCATTATAATACAGAGCCTAGCTTACACATCTTTACTGTATGTAATCATTATAATACAGAGCCTAGCTTACACATCTTTACTGTATGTAATCATTATAATACAGAGCCTAGCTTACACATCTTTACTGTATGTAATCATTATACTACAGAGCCTAGCTTACACATCTTTACTGTATGTAATCATTATAATACAGAGCCTAGCTTACACATCTTTACTGTATGTAATCATTATAATACAGAGCCTAGCTTACACATCTTTACTGTATGTAATCATTATAATACAGAGCCTAGCTTACACATCTTTACTGTATGTAATCATTACACTACAGAGCCTAGCTTACACATCTTTACTGTATGTAATCATTATAATACAGAGCCTGGCTTACACATCTTTACTGTATGTAATCATTATAATACAGAGCCTAGCTTACACATCTTTACTGTATGTAATCATTACACTACAGAGCCTAGCTTACACATCTTTACTGTATGTAATCATTATAATACAGAGCCTGGCTTACACATCTTTACTGTATGTAATCATTATAATACAGAGCCTAGCTTACACATCTTTACTGTATGTAATCATTATAATACAGAGCCTAGCTTACACATCTTTACTGTATGTAATCATTATAATACAGAGCCTAGCTTACACATCTTTACTGTATGTAATCATTATAATACAGAGCCTAGCTTACACATCTTTACTGTATGTAATCATTATAATACAGAGCCTAGCTTACACATCTTTACTGTACGTAATCATTATAATACAGAGCCTAGCTTACACATCTTTACTGTATGTAATCATTATAATACAGAGCCTGGCTTACACATCTTTACTGTATGTAATCATTATAATACAGAGCCTAGCTTACACATCTTTACTGTATGTAATCATTATAATACAGAGCCTAGCTTACACATCTTTACTGTATGTAACCATTATAATACAGAGCCTAGCTTACACATCTTTACTGTATGTAATCATTACACTACAGAGCCTAGCTTACACATCTTTACTGTATGTAATCATTATAATACAGAGCCTGGCTTACACATCTTTACTGTATGTAATCATTATAATACAGAGCCTAGCTTACACATCTTTACTGTATGTAATTATAATACAGAGCCTAGCTTACACATCTTTACTGTATGTAATCATTATAATACAGAGCCTAGCTTACACATCTTTACTGTATGTAATTATAATACAGAGCCTAGCTTACACATCTTTACTGTATGTAATCATTATAATACAGAGCCTAGCTTACACATCTTTACTGTATGTAATCATTATAATACAGAGCCTAGCTTACAACCTATGACCCAAAAGCCCAAAGAGGTACTTGTAAGCAGGGGGCCTTTAAGGCAGTCTCTGAGTCTAGGTTGGTGTCTGTTGAGGGGCCACCCTCTGGCGGGTTCCAGGGTTTGCTGTTCCCTGGTTCCTGGTGTCTTGCTGGCAGCACAGTCCTTCTGTGCTCAAGACAATGATTCTGTGATTCTCTTTCTGGCAACACAGTCCCTCTGTGCCCAAAAGATCTCCTGCAGTTCAAGCAGGAGGCTTTTCTACCTGTCTGATTAGTCAGGTGCAGACTGGTTAGTTGTCTCTACAGCAGCTGCAATTAACCAGCTCCTTGCTGGATTCCTCAGACCAATACATACTTTCTGTTGAAGCCAATCTAGACAGAGGTTACGGCCCTGTTACACTGGGTAAGTAATTTTATCAATATGTTATACTTGATAAGATACTGTATGTAAATCACTCCTACGGAAAACAGAAATGGGCAATTTATCAAAGTAGCTCTTTGATAAAGCGTTTAATTGCGTGAAACGCGTTAGAGGACTTTCTTTGTGCAACTTTTATGTTGCGAGTGATTCCCTTTTGAGAATAAACCTACCTTTTTATCAGCAATTCCTGTCTGGTTCCCCGTTGCTTTCTCTGGGAGCGGAGCTCTCCTTGTTCCTGCCATCCAGGTCATCTATCAAAGTATCCTGGCAGCAAGACCAGGGCAAAACTGTAGAAAAACAAAGGGCTTTGGATACTGTAAGGAATCCGCTCCTGGGTTTGGCTGGAGCTCACTCTTGCAGAGTTGGTGAGCTCTCAGACAGATTTCCCCTTGGATCTGCAATCAGTATCACTTGTGCTTGCAATCACTGCAGCCTGGATGCCTCCTGTGCAGCTCTGTCTCTGTGTTCCGTCATTGGAGGAATTTCCTCACACCCCTGTCCTTTGATTGGCTCTCCGCCCTTCTTATACTGGGCTCTCCCTTTCCCTCATGGCTGAACATAGACTTTCTCAAGGAAATGTGATTGCCACAGCACCTGTTTGGCCTGCCTTGGCCTTCTTGCCATAGCTCCTAGCAGACTCCGCCGCGCTGAAGCGGTTACACTGAAGCCCTCAGTGTTTCTTGTCCTGTCTGCAGTTCCATTTCCCAGTGACCTCCACCACTCTCAGCTGTACCCGGCTAGGGAGAGCTGTTCTGTGCTGAAGCGCTGGATCCTCTGTGCTATTCCTTCTGCAATCTTCCTGCTTCCAGTAGCATCCACTACTCACAGCTGTACCCGGCTAGGGGGAGCTGTTCTGTGCTGAAACACTGGATCCCCCATTCCTATTTCCTGCTCTCTACGCTGAAGCGGCGCAGTTCGAGTTCCTGCTCTCTACGCTGAAGCGGCGTAGTTCCAGTTTCCGGCTCTACGCTGAAGCGACTTCAACCCTGTTTTCCTGATGATTACCTCAGCTCGTGACCGCGACCGCCGCTCCTGTGCTGCCTGCCCTGACCCTGGCTTGTCTACTGATTACCCTGCCTTCTCCAGTCTTGACCTGGCTACGTTTGACCACGGACAACCCGGATCTGGCTTCGTGGTCTAAGGTCGGTGTATATCTATCCCCACCTCAGCCCCGCGGTCCGTCCAGGTTTGTGGTGAACATAACCGTTACTGATACGATGGGTAGACAGAAGACATCTTTGAGCAGAACGCAAGAGTCGGGATGGTGCATAGCGAGAAATTAGGGTTGAGATGTAAGGAGGGGCAGTAGAGTGTATAGTCTTAAAAGAGATAAGGAAAATGTTGTAAGTAATACGGAATTTAATAGAAAGCCAGGAGAGGGATTTCAGCAGGAGAGACACTGAGATAGATTTAGGAAAGAGTAGAGTGATTCTGGCAGTAGTGTTTAGGATAGATTGTAGGGGAGACAGGTGAGAGGCAGGAAGGCCGGACAGCAGAAGGTTACAATAGTTAAGACAAGACGGGAGACAATGAGGGCATGTGTTTGGGTTTTAACAGTAGAGCAACAAAAGAATGGGTGTACCTTTGCAATATTACGGATGAAAAATGTACAGGTTTCAGCAACATTGTGAATGTGATGGAGGAGTCAAATGTGACCCCTTGACAGCGTGCTGGTGATACTGGTTGTATGATAATGCAGACAATAGTAATGGAAAAGAGGGCAGTAGGGCCAGGCTTGGGAAGAAGTAAGAGGAGCTCCGTCTTTGACGTGTTGAGTATGAGTCTGAGGAGAGCCATCCAGGATAATACATGGGAGAGATATTTAGAGACTTTGACAGCAGGTGTACTGTATTGTCACGGATTGAAAGGTAAATTTATGTGTCGTAAAAAAAATCCTATTTCTTTTAATAGGATTTGTATTCCTTGAAAAAGCTGGGTCTACTTTTTGCCCCAGTGTTGCTGCTGGGAATCTTTGATGCATCACCTCAATATGTTCTTCTGCTCCTTTACTCTATGGGGCAGTATTTGTCAATGTCGCCCATCTGCAAACCTTTTCCAAAAGAAAGGAATCCCATTGGAAACACCAGATTATCTCCTTTGATAACGCTGATGTATTTTCTTGCCCTGGTTTTGGCCGAGTTTTACATAAGACCTCGATAAATATACCCCGGTGTGTGAGCTTTTTCCCATCAGTGTAAGTGATCTCTGTGATAGAAATGGACAGACCGTATTTCTTTAGCACTAAAGAATGACCGGTCTTTCTGTGCTGTGATCACCAGAGAATGGAGTCATTTATTTCAAAGCTACTAAAGTTTGACTTTGTCTGCCCTCCTTGTAAACAAGGTGTGTCAAGTGCTACTATTACAGCTCTCATAATGGAACAGGATATTATTATTGTATTTATCTTGTTTTCTGTGACCTGGAGCAAATTCTATATTGCGGAACAACACAGGGAAAGGGGGGTTAAAGGCTAGAAGACTTTGGCAAAAACGGGTGCACAAATAGCACCACATTTATCTAAAGACAAAAGTCCAATAGAAAGCAATGAGATGTTTTCTTCATAAACATGGTGCTGTTTCGTGCATCACTTTTGTCTTCTGGGAGACTGTTACGCCGGTGCTGCCCGCAGACCAGACCCGCCCCTGATCTGAAGGGGGAAGTGGTAATACATGCACCCGCAGAAAAGGGAGCGTGTCCGAAGTGTGGTATAACGTGTTGCCAGGCCAGGTGTAGTAATGAAGACAATACTTGCCGGTCCCGGTTGTAGAGATAGAGTGATGAATGCCTTGCCGAGGTCAGGGAGAGGAGAGCGGAGGTAGGTTGTAGTCCAAGCCGTGTTCAAGGGGTTACCAGAGTGAGCGATGTCCAAGGAGTGCCGAGGTCGAGAGCCAGAGGGGGTAGTCGTACGAGCCGTGTCAGAACCTGAGAAAACACTAAGAGAATCCAGAAGTACTTCCATACAGAGACTATGTCGAGCAAAGACTGAGAGCAGAGAGGAGCTAGATAAAAGGAGGGAGGTCCAATCAGGAACGGAGGTGGGACAGGAAGAGCTACAGGGAGACACTGCAGATTGGTGCCGCCATAACAAGCCAGGTGAGTCTTGTTGGTAACCTAAGTATGCCCGTGCGGCGTGCGGGGGCGGAGCCTGAGGTCCGGGGGGCAGGAAGAAGTGTGTGCAGAGTGAGCGCGCTCCGTAACGCGTGTACGCGCGTGGACCGCGCCAGAGGAGGGTGCAGGTGTGCGCGCAGGAGTGCGTGGGCACACCCAGCGCTGAACAGAGGAATCACCGAGGGGAGTGATCCGTGACGGCGGCAGGGGCGAGGAGCCGTGGAGGCCGGTAAGGCAGGATTGTGTTGTGCGTCCAGGGGCTCCCTAGGGGGAGAGAGTGCTCTGTGAGGGGAGCGCGGAGAACGCCGATTCCTGACAGTACCCCCCTCTTCAGTAACGGCCTCAGGACGGTTCATGAAAGGTTTCTCTGGAAACTTTTTCCTGAAGGACTTAAGAAGGACCGGGGCATGAATGTCCTTTAAAAAGGTACCCATGATCAGGATCTCTCTTCAGGGCCAAAGCCCTTCCACTGCACCAAGAACTGGAGCTGGCCCCTGGATAGGCGAGAATCCAAAAGAGAGTGAATTTCGTATTCCTCGTTATTTTGGACAGTAATAGGGTCCGGTTTACGAGTCTGATCCGGAAAGAAGTGACTGGCGATGAATGGTTTTAAGAGGGACACATGAAAGACATTGGGAATTTTCATACTGTGTGGTAGTTGGAGCCGGAATGCCACAGGATTGATTTGTTCACAAATAGGGAAGGGACCCAGGAACTTGGGTGCCAATTTTGGAGATGGTACCTTGAGGTGGATATTCTTATAGGAGAGCCATACCATATCCCCTGGCTTGTAACTGGGCGCCGAACGACAACGACGATCAGCCTGTAGTTTCGATCTGCGGGAGGAGTCGAGAAGGGTAGACTGAATCCTGGACCATGCGGTTTGGAGGGAAGAAATGCGTACGGCTGGTACTCCTGAAGGGATGTTGGAGATGGGTAGACAGGGAGGGTGGAACCCATAATTTATAAAGAAGGGTGACTCCCGGGTGGCTTTGTTTTTGGCAGAATTGACGGCGTACTCTGCCCAAGGAAGGAGTTGAGCCCAATCATCCTGGGAATCGGATATGAAACATTTTAGGTATTTCTCCAGGGAGTGATTGATTCTCTCCATTTGTCCATCGGACTGTGGATGATAGGCGGAAGAGAAAGAAGAAGAGATGCCCAATCTCTTGGTGAAAGTTCTCCAAAATTTGGATACGAATTGAGAACCTCTGTCAGAAACAATGGAAGAGGGAATCCCATGAATCCGGAAAATCTGCTCCGTAAATATATCAGGAAGGGCGGGGAAAGTGGGTAAGTGGAATAAAATGGGACATCTTCGAGAACCTGTCCACGACCACCAAGATTGTGTTCATTCCTCTGGACCTGGGCAACTCCACGATGAAGTCCATCGAAATGTGGGACCAGGGGCGGTCGGGAACTGGAAGAGGTAACAGAAAACCCTGAGGCTTTTGACGGAGAGTCTTGCTTTGAGCGCACGTAGGGCACGCGCGGGTAAACTCCAGAATATCTTGAGACATCCTTGGCCACCAGAAATTCCGACGAATGAGATCAGTAGTTTTCTTAAAACCTGGATGACCAGCAGATTTAGAGGAATGACCCCAAGACAGGACCTCTGGAACAAATTTGTAAGGTACGAAGAGTTTGTTGTCGGGAACGACCAAGTCCTTGGGAATGCGTCTCTGGGAGTGCAAAATCTTGTCAAGATTCTTGAAAGAAGACGTGGCGAGAATCCTCTTCTGTGGGAGGATGGTCTCCAAAGGTTCCTCTGGTCTCTCTTCAGAAGAATGTATTCGGGAGAGTGCGTCTGCCTTTACGTTCTTGGTCCCGGGGATATAGGAAAGGTGAAAATCGAATCGAGAAAAGAGCCCAACGAGCCTGTCGTGGGCCAAGGCGTCAAGCGTTTTCTATGTAAAGAAGGTTCTTGCGGTCCGTGAGAATAGTAAACAGCTCTTTTGACCCCTCCAGCAGGTGTCTCCACTCTTGAAGAGCCATCTTCACGGCCAAAAGTTCCCTGTTACCCACGTCATAGTTCCTCTCTGCGGATGAGAATTTCTTGGAAAAATATGCAGATGGATGTAACTTATCTTGAGGCGTGGGTCTCTGAGAAAGAACGGCTCCAGCGCCGCAATCAGAAGCGTCGACCTCCAGGACGAAGGGAAGTTCGATATTGGGATAACGGAGAATAGGTGCGGATATAAAAGCTTCCTTGAGTGTCTCGAAGGCGGAGAGGGCCTCGGAAGACCAAGCAGAAGGATCAGCTCCTTTTTTGGTGAGCGCACACAATGGTAGAAAAATTACGTATAAACTTACGATCGTAATTAGCGAACCCTAAAAAACGTTGTATGGCCTTGAGAGAATTGGGTCTTGGCCATTCAGTGACTGCTTGAAGTTTACCGGAATCCATCATAAAACCTTCATCGGAAATGATGTACCCCAGGAACGGAGTAGAGGTTTGATGAAAGGTGCACTTCTCCAGCTTGGCGTACAAATGGTGTTCACGGAGACGGGAAAGGACGTAGGAGGTGTGACGTATATGGTCCTGTAGATCTTTGGAAAAAATCAGGATATCATCCAAGTATACTATTACAAAAATATTGAGTACCTTACGAAAGACGTCGTTGATGAAATCCTGAAAGACAGCGGGAGCATTATATAAGCCGAAAGGCATTACAAGATACTCGTAGTGTCCGCTACGCATGTTGAAGGCCGTCTTCCATTCATCCCCCTTCTGATGCGCACCAGGTTATAGGCACCACGTAGATCCAACTTGGAAAAAATCTTGGCCCCCTGTAATTTATCGAACAGTTCGGTAATAAGGGGAAGGGGGTAACGATTTTTAATAGTTATGCGTTTCAAACCCCTATAAATCGATGCAAGGCCTCAACGACCCGTCCTTTTTCTTGACGAAGAAAAACCCAGCCCCTGCTGGGGAATTGGAGTGATGAATAAAACCTTTCTTGAGATTCTCCTGGATATACAGTAGAGGCAACGTTTATTCTAACATTTGCCGTAAACTAGCCGGGTTACATTCTGGGTATGTGCTGGGTATGTTCTGGGCTAGTTTGAGGCACGTTTAAGGCATTTCTGCATTGACTAACGACCCATAGGATTAACACAGCAGGGATCCCTGGCAGTCCAATTCAGTTTGAATGGGACTGCCAGGGACCCCCGCTGTAAATCTGATAGGCCATTAATCAATGCAGAAATGCTGGGGCTAGTTTAAGGAAAGTTTAAGGCATGTATTCAGAATGTACCTGGGTGTTTCCTGGTTTTTTTGGGGAATTGCCACTGGTTTTTGTTCGAATAAGAGTTGCCTATACTGTATTCATCCATAGCGTGAGATTCTGATAACAACAAGGGGTAGGTCTTGGACTTGGGTAGGGAGTAACCTGGAACCAGATCGATCGGACAATCGTAAGTCCTGTGTGGCGGCAAAAGGTCTGACTGTACCTTATTGAAAACATCCCGGAATTGGTGGTAAACAGAAGGCAGAATAACCTCAGGAACAGAGGTATTGGCCAGCAGTTGATAAGTTTCGCCTGACCTCGGCCTCCAGGAGATGGAAGCAGAGGAAGTCCAGTCAATGAGAGGATTGTTAAGCTGTAGCCAAGGAAGGCCAAGAGTGATGGGTGTCCCAGGAGCGTAGATGGCATCGAGAACTAAGATCTCCTTGTGCAGATATGTGGACAGAAGCAAGGGGACCGTCTCTAAGGAGATGTGTGCCGGGGTAAGGGGACGTCCATCGATACCGACAAGTGCAATGGGAACTTTCTTCCTCACGAGCGTTATGCGGTTTAGCCTGGCAAATTCAAGGTCCACGAAGTTTCCTCCAGCTCCTGAGTCAGTGAAAGCGGCGGTAGAAGTCTGGAACTTATCGCCTGAAAGGGAGACTGGAATTGTAAGTTTCTTAGGGAGTTCACCTTTATGGAGGGGGCGTGGAGACATTAGACCCAGAGAGAGCCCCTCTGTACTCACTGGGTGTTCCCGTTTCCCGGACGCAGAGGACACTCCCGAACCAGATGCTCCATGGATCCGCAGTAGAAACACAATCCCCCGGCGTGGCGGAACTGCCGTATCGGTGTGCGGATGCATTGTACCCCCAATTGCATTGGCTCTGGCAACTCCAGTGCAGGACGAAGAGATGTGGTGGCACTTGGGAGCACAGGGGTACTGCTGGGAGTACTGGAGAAAGGAACTTGAAAGTTATGGAAGCGAGTGCGCTGACGCTCTGAGCGGCGTACCTGGATACGTTGATCCACTCGGACGGCCAATTCGATGAGGACCTCCAATTGATCTGGCCTGGGTTGGCGAGAGAGTTCATCCTTGATAGGATCTGCCAGGCTTTGCCAGAATACGGAGACAAGAGCCTCTTGTCCCCAGTTAGTCTCGGCTGCTAGAGTCCGGAATTCCACAGCATACTGCGTCACCATTCGCCGTCCTTGAGTGATCTGGAGAAGAGAAACAGATGCCATCTCCCGACGAGCGGGGTAATCGAATACCTGTTGGAACTCGGCTTTAAATGCCGGGTAATCCTGGGTAAGGTCAGAACGTCGCTCCCAAACCGGGGAAGCCCAAGCCAGAGCGCTGCCAGTGAGGAGGTTATAAATGTAGGCTACCTTCTTGCGACCAGTATTGTAGAGATGGGGGGCCATTTCAAACTGCACCTCACACTGGTTTAGGAAACCCCTAGAATCTTGCGGTTCACCTGCATAAGGCTTGGGGTTGGAATCTTTACATCGGAGCTGCTAACTGCGCTTGTGGACTGGGGACTTAAAATATGCAGGGTTGCGGTTGGTACTCGGGCTGAGAGTACTGCGACCTGTCGTGTGAGTGCCACAATTTGATCCGCCATGGCCTGGTTTTGCTGAAGCAGAGTGGAGAGAAACTGCTTAAGTTCGGTCTGATCTGCGTCTTGTGGGCTCGACATAATGTTATGCCGGTGCTGCCCGCAGACCAGACCCGTCCCCTGAGCTGAAGGTGGAAGTGGTAATACACGCACCCGCAGCAAAGGGAGCGTGTCCGGAGTGTGGTATAAAGTGTTGCCAGGCCAGGTGTAGTAATGAAGACAATACTTGCCGGTCCCGGTTGTAGAGATAGAGTGATGAATGCCTTGTCGAGGTCAGGGAGAGGAGAGCGGAGGTAGGTTGTAGTCCAAGCCGTGTTCAAGGGGTTACCAGAGTGAGCGATGTCCAAGGAGTGCCGAGGTCGAGAGCTAGAGGGGGTAGTCGTACGAGCCGTGTCAGAACCTGAGAAAACACTAAGAGAATCCAGAAGTACTTCCATACAGAGACTATGTCGAGCAAAGACTGAGAGCAGAGAGGAGCTAGATACTGTAAAGCAGGGAGGTCCAATCAGGAACGGAGGCGGAACAGGAAGAGCTACAGGGAGACACTGCAGATTGGTGCAGCCATAACAAGCCAGGTGAGTCTTGTTGGTAACCTAAGTATGCCCGTGCAGTGTGCGGGGGCGGAGCCTGAGGCCCGGGGGGCAGGAAGAAGAGTGTGCAGAGTGAGCGCGCTCCGTAACGCGTGGACCGCGCCAGAGGAGGATGCAGGTGTGCACGCGGGAGGGCGTGGCCGCGCCCGGTGCTGAGCAGAGGAATCACCGAGGGGAGTGATCCCGCGACGGCGGCAGGGGCGAGGAGCCACGGAGGCCGGGAAGACAGGATTGTGTTGTGCGTCCAGGGGCTCCCTAGGGGGAGAGAGTGCTCTGTGAGGGGAGCGCGGAGAACGTCGATTCCTGACAGAGACTCTGATATGTTCCCCAAAAGACTTAAAAAATCCCTCTGGCATCAGAGCAGTCCAATGAATATGAAGAGTGGAATGAGAGTGCACACAAAATACAGGGAGATTTATTTATAAAAATGTTTTACCAGGAAGTAATACATTGAGAGTTACCTCTCGTTTTCAAGTATGTCCTGGGCATAGAGTTATGATGACAAATAATACATGGTTACAAATAGAGTTACATAAGTGAACAGGGAATACATTATATACAAGACATTGCATGCACAATTAAAAATAACATATATTATAGGCGTATGTAACAGTTACAGACCAGATTAAAATGTGAGACAGCTTTAGTTTTGAAAGAACTTAGACTGGTGGCTGTGAGAGTCTCCGGTAGATTGTTCCAGTTTTGGGGTGCACGGTAAGAGAAGGAGGAGCGGCTGGATACTTTGTTGAATCTTGGGACCATGAAAAGTTTTTTGGAGTCAGATCTCAGATGATAAGTGCTGCATGTGGTAGGGGTGAGAAGCCTGTTCAGATAGGCGGGTAGTTTGCCCAGAACATATTTGAAGGCAAAACAGGAAAGACGAACTTTGCGCCTAGACTCAAGTGATGACCAATCTAGTTCTTTCAGCATTTCGCAGTGGTGTGTTGTAGTTGCATTGGAGAACAAATTGGCATATTGAATTGTAGAGGGTGTCAAGTTTGCTAAGGTGGGTTTGGGGTGCCGAGCCATATATGTCCCCATAGTCTATAATTGGCATTAGCATCTGCTTTGCGATACACTTTCTGACCAGCAGACTTAGGGAGGATTTGTTCCTATAAAGTACACATAGTATGGCAAAGGTTTTGGATGTCAGGGTATCAATGTGCATCCCAAATGTTAAATGGGAGTCAAACCATATGCCCAGGTATTTAAAACTAGTAACAGGAGTTAGGGTGGTGTTAGCGTTGGTTCTAATCTGGAGCTCAGTCATTTAAAAATGGTGCCTTGGTCCCAAATACCATTGTTAGTGTTTAAAAACAGTTTGTTTTGGGAAATCCAATTTTCAAGTCTCAAAAAGTCAGACTGAAGTATGTGTTCAAGTTCGGAGAGGCTTTTGCTGTGTGCATATAAGATTGTGTCATCTGCATTCATGTGTATTGAAGATTTCTTACAAGCTGTAGGAAGATCATTGATGAACACTGAGAAGAGTAGGGGCCCGAGAACAGAGCCTTGCGGGACACCGCAGGTGATATCCAAGGGGTTGGAGTTAGAGCCTTGATGGACACATGTTGGGATCTACCTGATCGATAAGAATGAAACCAGTTTAAAGCATGCTTCCCTATTCCAGAGCTCTTGTTTAGCAAGATAACATGATCATCAGTATCAAGCCTTCGCAAAATCTAGGAATATTGCACCAGTAAGTTGCCCCAGTTCCATTCCACACTGTATCTCATTGCAAACTTTTAGTAGGGTAGTTAGAGGCATGTAAAACAGCACAGTGCACTTATACAATCTGATGTGAGGTTTTCCACATTTGCATTGTTTTTTTTAATCAGTTAAGTATTGCTTTCTAAATTGGAATGAATTCATTAAAATGTATAATCCCCCGTGTTATCCTGTTGCCTGTCATTCTTGGTTAAAGCTTCCTCTTTGTAAAAGTAGATCTGTTCTTTAATTTTAAACTTTAGTTTTATTTTGCAGTCATCACAAAATACTCAAATAGTCCGGGCTCATTCCAGTAAAAGTACCCCGGTTTGTGCACACGTTGCTGCTATCTCCTGTTCAGGAATTAACTAAACTTTCAAGACTTGTATTAGGACAATTAGGTGAAACCCTTTTGAAGAAAATATATACTGTATTTGCATTTTGATATAAGAAACCTGATCAATTCTAGTCATGCACATTGGGGGTCATGGTATGCCTTTTACGAGGTAATTTTGATCAGTTTGATGCATTTTCGGGTGAGTGATTGAGTACATTTGAGTGAGTTATATGTAGGTTGGGTCAATCCATTAGTGCTCGCTCACTTCCAAGGAGGCAACCTGACGCTGTCACGTTTAGCTGGTTCCTTTCCTACTTTTCCTGTACGCGCCTCTCTATTGTGCACTTGATCCCAGCACTTCTTTTCCTTGCATCCTATCAGTGTACAGCATCGCCATCGTTTTACGTGACTGCCCACTTTGACCCATCGGTTGGTCACCATGGAGGCTACACATTCAATCCGTGAACCACTGTTTGTACAGCCCATGATAATAAACCAACACGAGTGCTGATCAACACCATTGTATGTCCTTGATAGATACAGTATCTTTTATTATAGATCATTAGGAGAGTGATGACCTTCATTTCTGATGTGTGTTAATTGCTTCATATATATTTAAAAAACAACTCCACATTTAAAGGTCACTGATTTCTAGATTGCATTTATACAGGAACACATTCCTGCAGCATACAGCCTTATCCTTGAATAAGTAAAGTTATGCGTGTCCCTGAAATACCATGTTTGCTGTAACCCAATGAGATTGAAAATGAGAAAAACCCAGATAAGCTCCCTTCTAAAGTACAGCCCAGTACTGCATTCTGCGGGCCATTCATGGAAATGGCTAATACAGAGCAGTCAGAGGCACGGCACTTTAGTCAGCATCATCCTAAATTGGAAGGGGTTGCCCTTAAATGCATATGTAATGTGCTAGGTCAGTGGTTTCCAACCTTTTTTTGGTTAAGGAACCCTATGTGAAATTCTGAGGAATCCCAACCCTCTCTAATAGCGCGTCTGAGATCAGATGCATTGTAAGGAACCCCAAACCTCTCTAATACCGTGTCAGGGATCAGATGCATTGTAAGGAACCCCAACCCTCTCTAATAGCGCATATGAGATCTGATGCATTGTAAGTTACCCCAACCCTCTCTAATAGCGCATCTGAGATCAGATGCATTGTAAGGAATCCCAACCCAATAATAGTGTGTCTGAGATTAGATGCATTGCAAATTCTTCTGTATTGGGTCCAATTTTCAAATGACTTGAAAATACAAAGAACACTTTAGGGATGCCCTGGGAACCCAAGAGTTCCTATGAACCCTGGTTGAAAAACACCATGCTAGGTACATCTGTGTCCTTTTATATTTGGTCATTGAAGCAATAGGAATATTTCCTTTAAAATCGGTCACTATTATTTGCCCCAGCGGATATTTGTTTTCACAATCTATGTATCTGAAAATTAACCCCTCCAGTTCAAATTTGAGATTATAAGTGTAAACCCTAAGTGGCCAGCGGTAGTGTCCTTGCGTTGAGCCAATGTGTATGGAAGCTGCTGTAGATTGCACCAGCACTCGGGTTGCCAATGCATTGTACCACGGTGTTCAATGGATGCTGCCATTGATGCTTGTCTTGCTGTCATGTTATTGTCGATCCGCTGTAAACCTTTGTCTCAAGTATATCTGGAAGAGGGCGTCTATGGAGTGTTGACCAATGCAGTTGGTTCTGATTAAGGCCTCGGGCATGGTGCCTCGGGCCGCGCTGATCAGCGCTCCTGCTCTGCCTCGCCTGCTTAAACTGGAGCTTTTTTGTGTCCTGGCAGGTGAGGCAGTGAGCGCGCTTTGGGGGCGGTGCGTAGGCGTGTCAGGAGGCGGATCGGAGGCGGAGCTAGTCCCTCGTTCCCATTGGATGTGAGCGGTCACGTGACCGCTCCTCCGCTTCCCTGAGCGGCAAATTTTAAATTTGCCTGTCTCTCCAAAATACCTGAGCCTCCGCACGCATGCGGAAGCGTGCGGAAGCGGTTGCTAAGGCCGCGCTGATGACAGATGCAGGGGGTAAGTGCATCTGCTCAGCACGGCTCATCAAGGCTCACCGTACTATGTCCCAGGCCTTATGTGTTCAAAAGTTCAAGCAGCTCTAACCGCTGCAGTGACCCCTATCTCTGCTGTAGGGTATCACAGCGAAGGAGTAAAAATGTATCACCATCGGCAAAACAATCTTTGTTTAATTGACAATCCTACACTCTCCTAGACGGACAATCCCTATGATTTGTTACTTGCAGGCTGCTTGTAAATGTTGGACCCTGTAGCTCTGAGATTTTTCGCTGAGAGGGGAAAAAAAGAAGGGGAAATATGTATGTTTTATCTTTTCCACGTCACAGAAAGGTGGGTGGTTTCTAAAAAATAAAATAAACTAGTCTATCATTTTATTTTGTTCCACAAATTTGTCAAATTCAAAAGTGCCTACTATAGGGGTTCACAACTCCAGTCCTCAAGACCCCGCCCCAAACAGGTCAAGTTTTCAGGATATCCCTGCTTCAGCACAGGTGGCTCAATCAGATGCTCAGTAGCCTCTGATTGAGCCACCTGTGCTGAAGCAGGGATATCCTGAAAACCTGGCCTGTTGGGGGGTGGGGGTGGGGGGGAGGGTTGGTCTTGATATCTGGAGTTTAGAACCCCGGACCTACTTCTTTTATTACGTGTGTATGTTTTGACGTGTTTATGTCGCCGTTAAAAAACATTGCTTTCTTCTGTATTTTGGCAATTATGACTTGAGTTTACACCAACGTTGGAATGACGGAGAAACCCAAAACACAACTGGCTTCATTTCACTTTGTTGACCTGGAGTCACCTTTCCACACTGTTCACCTTCATCTGCCTCACTGGGGTGTGCAGACGTATTAGCATGTACAGTGCAAGAAACAAACAGCGCAGGGGTATGAGTGTAACTGGCGGGGCAGTGTGGTCTGTTCCCTCATCACTAGTGAAATCTGTGGCTTCGTGGTCTGAGCGGCTTTATCCTTTGTTTTCCATGAGTGTGAGGCGAGTCTCACTGTGCAGTATGGGCAGCTTTCAGTGTAACCGCACGGAACAGGGGAGCCTCTGTGCAGAACATGAATGGCTGTTTGCATAAATAACACCCGCAGCAGCAGTGGCCGGTTATTGTAGCTTAATTATTAAGAATGGCCCTTACACTCTGCAGGTGTTTATCAGATCCTCCTGGCTGGAACACTGGGTTGGAGCTTGTATAAAAAATATAACAATGTTGTGATAGGAAGATTACAAAGAATTTAAAGGGAAAAAAAATGATGTTGCTTTTCTTTATGGGATTATTTTTTTTTATCTTATGTTTGCCCAGTTTTGCAGCCAACGCACTTTAATAAATAGCCCCTTATTTGTGAGCTGTGACAGGGGGTGCTCAACTCCAGTCCTCAAGGCCCCCCTTCAATAGGTCAGGTTTTCAGCATATTCCAGCTTCAGCACAGGTGGCTCAATCAGTCCCAGCTTCAGCACAGGTGACTCAATCAGTTCCTGCTTCAGCACGGGAGGCTCAATCAGAGGCTCAGTTTTTGACTGGGGCCTCTGATTGAGCCACCTGTGCTGAAGCTGGGATATCCTAAAAACCTGACCTGTTGGGCGGTCTTGAGGACTGCAGTTAAACGCCCCTGACCCATGGGGAACATGCATCCAGCGCCGGTACAGGTTATCGCACAACCATTGCCGTTAATGGGAGTTCAGGTGGGAGCAGGATCAGTAGCCCGCACCGCACTGCATGCAGCCCCTATGTGTGTCTGCACGGGACTTTCTAGAAACTAAGATGTATCTCTGTATGCACCTTCTTTGTGAAATCTTAAATATATCATTTTCATTGTAAAAGAGAACAAAGTTTAGGGAAGGGTCACAATAGAGATAAGTGGGGACATTCACTTTCATGAATCATGTGTAGCATCTGTCCCCCCCCCCTCACCCCCTCCCACAGGAGATCTGGCCACTACATGGGTGTTTCTCTGGTGCTGTGAGCTCACCTGTGTGTTACTGACGGCTTGAGGGCTCCGCTGGTGTTGTGAGGGAGCAGGCTTTTCCTCCTAGGGTGCAGCGCCTCCATCCCATGAGGATCCTGACAGGCAGGATTGTTCCCACAGGCAACTCTTTCTCCTCCAAAGACCACATATCATCGCTGGTATAACTGAGTCTTTATTCTGTGCACAGCATGGCATCCTCCATTTTCCCTTGAGCAGATACCATGGGCTTGAGGCCCCAAGCATCACTCCTAAACTCCCTCACACCCGGAGGGGAGGAACACTCCCACTCCTCTGATGGAGGGAAGACACACACTAACCACACCTAATCAATTTGGTGGAGTGTCTGCTTTTATACCCGGGGGAAGGGCATGTTACCCCGCCCCCTAACATGGCAGCTCTAGGTACTGACAGGCATCACACCATATACATGTGACCCAGTCAGTACCCTCCCCAGCTATGACACTAACTGGCGGTTTAGGCCTGCCCCTGGATATGGAAACACAGTAACCATCAAGACTGCAACTGCTGGCTAGGCGCTGCAGAAGAGTTTAACCCCAACACACTGTTCCTATCAGGATTTACAGTGTTGAGGCTAGTGGAAGACTATAGCCAGGGGCACTAGGCTACACATGTCATGGATCAGGTTAGACCAGAGGTGCGCAAACGTTTCCCTGTGCGCACCCCTACCTGCTCTCCTCTGTGACTCGCACCCCCCCTACCTGCTCTGCCCAGGCGTCAAATGACGCGCAGGTTCTTGTGACGTCATTTGACGCCGGGTTACCATGACGACGTGTTGCTAGATTGTAAGGTAAGTGTGTTGTAGAGGCTTTGCGCGGTCCCCCGGCATTTAATTTAAATGCCTGGGGGGAGGAGTGCGGGACATCTATAACTGCCGCCCCCCCAGAAAATCTTGCGCCCCCCAGTTTGCGCGCCCCTGGGTTAGACACAGGAAAGTAGTAGATAACGTGTACAAGTAGAAATGACCAGAAGTTCTGTAACTGTTATAATGTTTCCGTACAGATTTGTTCCCTGGTTGAATGTGCTGTTTTGCTACATAGCTGAAGGCCATTTAGTGCAACATGTTTTTATCTGAAAATTCCTGCTTTGTTTTTTGTTCCTCATGCCAGCCCCAGCATGAGCTCTGAAACGAGTAAATATTTTGGAGAGAAGCATTACCGCTCTATTATTGAGTTTAATCCAGTAGCAAATGCCCCAAGTATACATTATGTTACCAGAATACACAGAGAACCCTCTTAAAGCTGCAGACCAAGCAATAGCCTACGTATTTTTTTAAATAAATCAGTTCTGTACTATGAGAAACAACTTGTAGCATTTTTTTTAAACAACGTTGAATCACATTTTTTTATGTATGCATTTTTTGTTTCTATAGCAACCATTCGCAAAGTCACATCCCCTTCCTCTTCTGAAACATATTCTGGCACACCCTTTTTGAGCCCTTCCCTCTCTCTAGCAGTGCACCAATTGTATCTAGTGACTGCCTGGTCACATGGTCTTCCCTAGAGAACTTTGCATCTTTGGTCCTCTTCTTCTGCACTGGCAGCAATTTAGTGAACCCCCGAGCAGAATCTTTGCAGATTTATCACAGGAGAACAGATCAATCAGCAACTTAGCTAATTACTTAACATTGTATGGATTGTATTGATGCGCATATTAACGGGAAAGAAACAAAATAAAGAAAAAGAGAACGGCAGCTTGGACTGCTGCTTTAATCACTGGCGGGTCAGATGTGCTCATTCCCACATCGCAGACTCAATTTCACTCTCTTGAATGTGAAGTATTTTCTTTTCTTTAGTACCCCAGATTCACAGGAGTCTCGGCTCTCCCGTCAGACACTCAGCCGCAGGGAGACCTCACCGCTGCCATTTTAAACTTTCCTGCGTGCCTCAGCTTCCCGTGTTACGCCATTTTTAAATGTCTCGCGGGCCAAAGTAATTTCAACATTTCCCGGGTACAGCGCACATTACATTTCCCGCTTACACCGCCCCAGCGTGTTCACATTTCTCACTAACTATTCCCCATGTGCAGCGTTCGCCATGTTTAACCTTTCCCATGCAGCGCTCGCCATGTTCATCCTTTCCCATGCAGCGTTTGCCATGTTTAACCTTTCCCATGCAGCGTTCGCCATGTTTAACCTTTCCCATGCAGCGCTCGCCGTGTTTAACCTTTCCCATGCAGCGTTCGCCGTGTTTAACCTTTCCCATGCAGCGCTCACCATGTTTAACCTTTCCCATGCAGCACTCGCCATGTTTAACCTTTCCCATGCAGCGTTCGCCGTGTTTAACCTTTCCCATGCAGCGCTCACCATGTTTAACCTTTCCCATGCAGCGCTCACCATGTTTAACCTTTCCCATGCAGCGTTTGCCATGTTTAACCTTTCTCATGCAGCGTTCGCCATGTTTAACCTTTCCCATGCAGCGCTCGCCATGTTTAACCTTTCCCATGCAGCGTTCGCCATGTTTAACCTTTCCCATGCAGCACTCGCCATGTTTAACCTTTCCCATGCAGCGTTCGCCGTGTTTAACCTTTCCCATGCAGCGTTCGCCATGTTTAACCTTTCCCATGCAGCACTCGCCATGTTTAACCTTTCCCATGCAGCGTTCGCCATGTTTAACCTTTCCCATGCAGCGCTCGCCATGTTTAACCTTTCCCATGCAGGGGATGATTACATTGTCATCATGTTATGTAATAATGTGTGCTAGAACACAAAGCACAATACATTGTCATCATGTTATGTAATAATGTGTGCTAGAACACAAAGCACAATACATTGTCATCATGTTATGTAATAATGCGCGCTAGAACGCAAAGCACAATACATTGTCATCATGTTATGTAATAATGCGCGCTAGAACGCAAAGCACAATACATTGTCATCATGTTATTTAATAATGCGCGCTAGAACACAATGCACAATACATTGTCATCATGTTATGTAATAATGCGCGCTAGAACGCAAAGCACAATACATTGTCATCATGTTATTTAATAATGCACGCTAGAACACAAAGCACAATACATTGTCATCATGTTATGTAATAATGCGCGCTAGAACGCAAAGCACAATACATTGTCATCATGTTATTTAATAATGCGCGCTAGAACGCAAAGCACAATACATTGTCATCATGTTATTTAATAATGCGCGCTAGAACGCAAAGCACAATACATTGTCATCATGTTATTTAATAATGCGCGCTAGAACGCAAAGCACAATACATTGTCATCATGTTATTTAATAATGTGCGCTAGAACGCAAAGCACAATACATTGTCATCATGTTATGTAATAATGCGCGCTAGAACACAAAGCACAATACATTGTCATCATGTTATTTAATAATGCGCGCTAGAACACAAAGCACAATACATTGTCATCATGTTATTTAATAATGCGCGCTAGAACACAAAGCACAATACATTGTCATCATGTTATGTAATAATGCGCGCTAGAACGCAAAGCACAATACATTGTCATCATGTTATTTAATAATGCGCGCTAGAACGCAAAGCACAATACATTGTCATCATGTTATTTAATAATGCGCGCTAGAACGCAAAGCACAATACATTGTCATCATGTTATGTAATAATGCGCGCTAGAACGCAAAGCACAATACATTGTCATCATGTTATGTAATATGCGCGCTAGAACACAAAGCACAATACATTGTCATCATGTTATTTAATAATGCGCGCTAGAACACAAAGCACAATACATTGTCATCATGTTATTTAATAATGCGCGCTAGAACGCAAAGCACAATACATTGTCATCATGTTATGTAATATGCGCGCTAGAACACAAAGCACAATACATTGTCATCATGTTATGTAATAATGCGCGCTAGAACGCAAAGCACAGTACATTGTCATCATGTTATGTAATAATGCGCGCTAGAACACAAAGCACAATACATTGTCATCATGTTATGTAATAATGCGCATTAGAACACGAAGCACAATACATTGTCATCATGTTATGTAATAATGCGCGCTAGAACACAAAGCACAATACATTGTCATCATGTTATGTAATATGCGCGCTAGAACACAAAGCACAATACATTGTCATCATGTTATGTAATATGCGCGCTAGAACACAAAGCACAATACATTGTCATCATGTTATGTAATAATGCGCGCTAGAACACAAAGCACAATACATTGTCATCATGTTATTTAATAATGCGCGCTAGAACACATAGCACAATACATTGTCATCATGTTATGTAATAATGCGCGCTAGAACACAAAGCACAATACATTGTCATCATGTTATTTAATAAAAATTTATTATTTTAGTAAAATTAAAAGTATTTACACCTTTTTACCGGGATCATTCACTGGGCAAAATAAGATAGTAAAACACATTGTCATTTATTCCATAGAAACAGACGTACACACAGTGGATTACAAAATACAGGAGAAAACACACTTACTGGGGGTCTGAGCTACAAACTCGGCTTTCCTAGATTAAATAAGTAAAACAAAGTCTTTAGGTTGACCGGGACTTGTTCTGGACAAGTCCCGGAAATCAAATCGGCATGAAGTTCCTGACGCCACCGCAGTATCCACTCCAGAGGTGCTGAAATCCCTTGACCGGGGAGATGGTACTAAACGTCCTGGTACTCTTTTCGGCTTGCAATCCTAGCCATGACCGCTACGTTCTATTCTCAGAACTTGGCCCCGAAAAGTGGGACTTAGAAAATTTCTCGACCTGAAATTTCTGAAGCCGGCTCGCTGCTATTTCTCTCAGAGTATCTTTTGGCAATTTCAAATTTGACGCTGCTGCCTTGGCGCTTAGAATCTCGTGAATGGATTGGCTGACAGTTTCTTATAGTATTTCAGAGTTCATTCATGAAATACTACAGCCAATCAGAGCGTGGGAAAAATTCTATAAAAAAAATAAAAATTCTACCAGCCTATCAGAGCGCTGCCAGTCTATCTAAGCCGGGCAAGCTCAGATTTAGATTCTGACAAGGGCATGCGCCAACCTGGCACCTCTGCCACTTGTCAGTCAGAAGCCACCCGCGGAGTTAGGCTCCTCAAAGGCTGGGCTGGGGCAAATGGTGGTCTGATGACTTCCATTCATCCCAGGACGTGAGTACTTGAGGCTAACTCCACTGCCCAGATAGCTTTAACACCATGGCAACCTCTGAGGCTTTCATGTCCGGGACCCGAGCAGACGTGGTGACACCATGCGAAATCCCTTCGTCTAATCAGTCTCAGTGACATATATTCCTAAAAAAAAAACACGACAATAGAAAATATATAACAGAATAAAACAGGGACATACAGTAAGGAAGTCGCTGGAACCCATGGTTAGTGTGATGATGGCCCAGTAAATCTGCTAAATGACGGTCTAGTTCCTCAATGGAACTGAAGGGGTTTACAATTAAACTTCTAACATTCATGAGAAGGTCTTGAGTATTTGTAGGGCCTTCAAACTTCCACAGAACTAATCAATAAATATGTTAAATCTCCTGGCCTCCAGTGGCCCCTGTAGTCTAAAAGAACAAAAGGATGATCCAATGATAAAAAATGGTCTTCTTTACTTTCACCTTTTGAAGGCCTATCCAAAAATGGAAAAAAGATTGACCTTCAAAAAGAGCTGAAGGATGCTCTTCAATGGGATCCATCTTCTGTCCCCAGACAAACCATCCTCAATGTTGATTGAAGAAATGGATCCTCAGTTGCTTAAGTAGTCTTCATTAATTCTTATTTTTCCTTCACACCATCAGCTTCTTTTTTCTCTGAGTGTTTCTTCACTCGGGCTGTTAATTCTGCACTGTAGAATGAAGGGAATTCTTCTGAGGTTGAGGGTCTCGTGCCGATGCAGAATTCCGCATGCATCCCGTGCCTCACGTTTTGATGCAGGACACAAGGGATTTATCATCCAACAGGACTGAAAGTGAACTGGGCCACATTGGGCTATTCCGCAAAAGGGATGAAACATCACTGTCATTGCCGCCGAATATCTCCCTTTTTTTTGTAGACCTATAGCACAAAACATCTGTGCCATGTAAAATAAAAATGATCATTGATACATAGCACAGAATTAGAAGTGCTTTATGATGCTAACATAATAAACAGACTTAAGATGTATGCCAGGTTGTATTTGTAGGACAATTTTGACGCAGGTTCAACTATTGTTTGGGGGGGCGCAGAAACAAAAATTCAATTTGCGATGCTTAGTACATAGATAGGCCTCTGTGTGTTGAGCAGTAACTGTACCACAGCATTGCCATGTGTAGCTGCTTGGCTTAATTCTGTCATTCTGTAAGAGTTAGTGACTTTCTCTCTCTGGAGAGGAAGTTTCCCTCCCAGTAGCACAGAGAAAGTGTACAGTATGTGTGCCCGGTGCTAACATGACCCTACGCAAGAACATGACATCTGTGTTTGTTGCAAACAGCACAAAGTTCAGAAACCCGATACAAACAGCACGGCATCCCAATAGAAGTGACCGTAATATTGTTGCTGAAATGTACTTTGTACAACAGACATTTCTGTGAACATTGTCCATAGAGTTGTGTCTGGTTCGCAGCCTGCCACCGGGCTCACGGTACAGGGTCCAAACAACTAGGTCAGAATGAGCAGTTCACCAGGTAATATATATATGTCCTTGAATGGATGGGGGTAGGGGGGGGGCACACAACGCCTCACTCCATCTAGGTTTGGCTGTCAATCTTGCCCAGAGGTGGCACTCAAGGGGTTAATACAGCAAGCTGAAAGATGTAGGAAAGCCTGGCACAGAGCGGAGGCTAAAACATAACAAAGCTAAAATACTTTATTTGCAAGTTCACCGGGAGATTCTTGGGGGCCTATTCACTAAACTTCGAGAAGTGACTTAACGCTGGTTAAATGCACTTTGCGAGCGATTTTGCATGTGTAGCTATTCACAAAGCTGTGATAACGTGGCAAAATCTCTTGAAAATGACTTTTTAAGAAGCGTTATCACTCTTGTTATAACGAGCCGAGCAGTAACTCAAAAAAGGCTGAAAATAGCATTTTTTGGGCCAGTAACTGCTATTCACAAAGCTCCAAGATGCATATCGTGGGTTAAACGCCCGCTTTTTTCCCCCCTCGCTACCTAAAAGGTGGTGAGATAGGAATTGTGAGGAGGGAGGAGTTCCTAACCTAATAGATATCTCCAGATGTGTATATGTCCCCTCCAACCTCCCTCGAAATAAATTAGGGAGACATGCCAGTGCTGAAAAATGAACCCACCTGAGGTACCATGGGAGATATGTTAATGCCTATACAAAATATATTTAAATGAGCCACATATCTTAACATATATCCTTAACACCAATCAGTTTAAAGACCCTTGTTATGAAGGCGGTGCCAGTGTCAGGCCCAGCAGGATTAGAACCCACAACTTCTGCCATTCAGGACAGCAGCTCCAGCATGAAACGAACCCTCTTTATATTTCTTGTGCTGTGTACTCTATTTGTCATTTCAAAACTCTAGGGCAGGGGTGTGCAAAGTTTTGACTCTGCGCCCCCCTGCCTGCTCACCTCCCGGCTCGCGCCCTCCCCCTCCTGCTCGGTTACGGTGTCAAAAGACGTTGCAGGGTCACGTAACTCCGTCGAGTTACCATGGCGCAGCGCCGCAGAAGACCAGCTGCAGAGGCCTCGGGCGGTGCCCCGGCATTTCATTTAAATGCCTTGGGGGAGAGCGCGGGACCTCTGTAGCTGCCGCAGTCCCCCCTCTGGAAAATCTCCCGGCTCCCCTTGGGGGGGGCGCCCCCCACTTTGCGCACCCCTGCTCTAGGGGATAAATACTAATTTCCCGGCGGTTGCAAAACGAGGGGAAAAAACAGCACCAGATTTATGAAAGAATCAGGTGATTGTGGGAAGTAACATTTTTTTTGCTTTGATTTATTGTTTTGTTCCATTTTTGCCTGAGTTTTGCAACTGCAAGATTTAGATACATATGCCCCATTATCTTTATTGAACTGGCAGTGGTTAACGCTGAAATGTATTGCTCTCATACAGAGTTCTGAAACATACTGAAACAAAGATATACTGTGCAGCAGGGATGCGCAAACTGGGGGAGGGCGGGAGTGAGGGTTTATGGGTGGAGCGCGGCAGTTACAGAGGCCTCGCGCTCTTCCCGAAGGCATTTAAATAAAATGACGGGGAGCGCGCGCGAGGCCTCTATAACTTCAATTACCTGGTCTCCAGCAACGCGTCGCCATGGTAACACGACATCACATGACGTTGTGATGTCAGAAGACGCCGGACACCAGGTAGGGGGGAAGGGGAGGCGCGAGCAGGGGGGGGAGAGCAGGCAGGGGGTTGCAGGCTGCAAAGTTTGCGCACCCCTGCTGTATAGCAAAGTTATTTTGCCCATATATTCAACAGAGGTCAGTGGCCATGATTCATTAAGCTGCAATGCTGGGTATCGCTAGGCCCGTATTTAGGCATAAGCTTACTAGGCCGGGGTCGGCAAATTTCAGGGTGGCAATAAATTTCAGGGGAGGCGAGCCAGTGCTGCGTTACATTGCGCAACAATGAAACTGATAGACTGGATTGAGCGTGGGCCTCTGTAAAGGTCCCTTGCCTCCTCCTGCAGTCTCGCTCTCCTCCTGCAGCGTCGTGGCATCAAATGACGCCGCAATGTTACGTGACGACGTGTTGCCATGACAACGTGAAGTCACATGGCAAGAGGCGGAGGTTAGGGCGGCAAAAATTTAAGTGCCTATGGGCGTGAACATTCTAAAACCAGCCCTGAGTATCGCACTCCAGTCCAGCGGTATCTGCCATTAACGTCAAACGGCTGTTAGCACCGGCTTGGGGTGTGATACTCCGCATTGTGCCTTGCTGACTCCAGGCCAGTGTTTGGTGCATTAACGCAGGGGTGCGCAAAGTTTTCCCTCTGCGCCCCCCTGCCTGCTCTCCTCCCATGCTCGTGCATCACCCCCCCTCTCCCAGTGCTCGACTCCGGCGTCAAATCATGTGACGTCACCCCGCGGTGTCATTTGATGCCGGGTTATCATGGCGTTGCGTCGCCGAAGACAAGGTAGGAGAAAGTTACAGAGGTCACCCCCGGAATTCAATTTAAATGCCTTGTGGGAGAGCACGGGAGAGTAACCACCGCGGCCCCCCTGGAAAATCTCCCCCAACTTGCTGCGCACCCCTGCATTAACGCATACAGCGTTCCCAGCTGAGTGAAGCAGCATATCCCATGTGGAACAAAAATGGCTGCTGGATGGACAACCGCGAATATCAAAGTCATTGGGGCTTTTGTACGAAAATCATTTTTTTTAAATTCGTGTTGCGTTAAAAATTTCTGTGCTAAAAAGTAGAACAAACCTTCCAAAAACATTTGTTGTTTGAAATGATTTTGTTAACCTACAATAAATACATCGCTGCAGTGTCAAATTCATTTTTGTTTTCATACATAGCAACTTAATTCTGCGCTAACACTATTATCTGCCTTTTTTATGGTTATACCAAGTTGATTTTGATGCACTTTCTCACTTTTTTGGCACACGGAAAAATGTTTTTTTCCCCCGCACATACAAATCTGTACGCCTAGCGCAGTTTCTGTGCACCAAAATAAGTGGGGAAAGAAATAACTTTTGACGCAGCTGGTGCAGATAGAGGAATGTAAGGTTATTACATAGGCGCGCACGAGTGTGAGTTTCACATGCGCCAATTGCGTGTTGATAAACCTTACGGGCTCATTCTATAAGTCATTTCTCCAGGTAGGGCGAGCGCGGGGTTTTCACAATAAGAACATGAAAAAGATGAAAGACACACAATTGTGCGACCAATAAAATATTGGGACTGTGGCTATAGGTAAGTGTGTGTCAGCCCCACTCACAGATTGAATGAAGGTTTAAAGCGTGTCAGAGATCCAATCTCTCTCTGACGGGAGCTTTTGTGGCCAGGCACATGCAGGAGGACTCCCAGATATATTCATACAACTAACAAAGAGAGTAAATCTCATAGGGCAATACTGTATACAAAAGTTGTATTGTGCAAACAAAGAATAGGATATACGCTCACATTTTGCAAATGTATTGCATACAATGTACAGGGTCTTTGCTTTCACCCTATGGGCAATTGCGTCGTATTAAGCGTAATTGCACTAACGTAGAGATATATGAGGAACAGTCCAGTAATTTAGTTAATACATTCAAAGAAAGAAATTATATTGATTGGATTATTAATAAAGCTGTAGGGAAAACTAAGAACATCCAAGGGAGTGAGTTGATTAAACCAGTGATACACCAGGTCAATGAGAGAAATAAAAACAAATTTAACATGGCTTTTATCTCAGAATATAACAGGGATGCCAAACAGTGCCTGAGAGTGGGACTGACACACACTTACCTATAGCCACAGTCCAATATTCTATTGGTCGCACTATTGTGTGTCTTTTATCTTGTTCATGTTCTTATTGTGAAAACCCCGCGCTCGCCCTACCTGGAGAAATTACCAAGCATCCTAGAGACCAGCGAACAGTTTCAAAGGGTTTTTTTTGCTTTTCAATCTTATCACTTCAATTACCTACACTACTAGGTGGTGGTTTTCAATCACTGTATTTGATATCCACAATTATTCCCTTTGTATGTAGATATTTGTGTAATTTTGATCACTTTATTTTCACATGTTATTTTTGATTCACTTGAGTTTTTCACCATATATTATACACAATTTGTGGTATTTAGTTCACTTTTAAGATTCACTATCAGGTAGTCATTTGACTTTTAGATTGATACCATCCTATCAGATAATATAGAGCGCTCAATTACACGTCTCAATACATCTGATTTTATAAGTGCCAAAGCGGCCGTTTGGGCTGAGCTATGACTTCGGTTGGGAATTGTGGCTAAAAACGGCCCAATCAGCCACTTTGGACATATACTGTAGAATCAGCCTCTTGGTATTTAGGCCCCAATGTGGCTCCCATTGCTTGGAATATACACGCTTCCCACCTGTAATTTGCAACCAGGGCTGCCACCTTCTGTTCAATGATAACCCGGAGGCGTTTTAAAAAAAAGGTTTTTATTTATATATTTAACTGTCGTTCGTACCTTCTCTGGCGGCATCATCCGGCGGCATCTCCCCCTACATGGTCCCGGCAAGATGGCTCTGCAACGTCAAATGGATTTGTGTTGCCATTACAATGGGACGTCATGGGACATCGCGGTCACGTGATGTCTAGTTGTTATAGCAACACGATGCCATTGGACAGGACCACGCAGGGGGAGATACTGCCGGATGATGCCGCCGCCGGAGAAGGTAAGAGCCGAAGCCCCATTGATGTCCCTGTACCAAATAAACATGCCAGCCCCAGAGATTTCCAATCTCAACCCACAGCCCGGAGATACCTAGCCGAAACCCGTAGTCTCCGGGTCAAACCCGGAGCGGTGGCAACCCTGTTTGCAACAGATGATGTTGTTGTCAGCAGCATAGGTTTTTGGGACATTTGTTTCCTATCTATGGATGATTAGAAACAATGAGACCTCGAGTGCTCATTAGCTGAAAGTAAGAAAACAAGAATGGGGGGGAGATTACTGCTATTCTCCTTTTGATAGCAAGATAAGAGTTCATCATAGAGGATATTACAATGTACAGAGCTTTGTAAATCGAATTCGCCCCCATGCCTGCTTATCTCCCTAGACGTCTGCTCCTCTATTCCATTGACACTGAAGCTTAAAGTTCTCTGGCAATAAGGCATAGTATTGTCTCAATAGGATAAAGGCATTGTTCTCCTTCTCATTGGCAAATGATCCACAAAGATGTTGAATCAACACTTCGCAGCGGATTATTTTCAGATAGGAAACATTACACCCTATGTCTTCTTAAAAACATCTTGCCCTAAGCAAAGGTGTCATCCTGGGATTGAGGGCCTAGTTACAGAGAACTGTACATAATATAATCTCGGTGTATTTTGACCAAAATATATTTACTCAAAAATAAAGTCCAGCAGGTGTAATGTTTGCTGACATCGGATAGTATTATTTTTCAGCGTGATCATAAAATGTTGCTCACCACTTAGCACAGAAATGGTTTACTTTTTATTTATTACGCCTGCATGGAACAACATGTAAGAAAAAGGCCCTGACATGTAGATTAACTCGTTTTTCATTTTTCCTTTACTGTATAACCCAGGGGCGGCCAACGCCAGTCCTCAAGGGCCACCAACAGGTCAGGTTTTCAGGGTATCCCTGCTTTAGCACAGGTGGTGCAGTCTTCAACTGAGTCACTGATTGAGCCACCTGTGCTGAAGCAGGGATATCCTGAAAACCTGACCTGTTGGTGGCCCTTGAGGACTGGAGTTGGCCACTCTTGGTCTAACCTAATAATACTAACTGTACCCGGCGTAACATTCGCAGATCTAGAAGATGTTAAAGGTTATTATGTGAACATTACCCTTTGTTTTCACCCCTCCCGGTAACGCCTTGCTGTCTCGTCCAGCCTCCCCACCTTACTCTCTCCTCCATCATGCCCTGCTCCTCTTTGCACTCTCCTCCCCTGTCTTACTATGTTTGCTCCTCTGTGCCCACTACACTCCCTCCTCTCCTCTCATCGCATCTGTATCGTCCTCTCCTTTCTGTGTCTCTCTCACCCTCTTCTTGCAGTCTCTCCTCATCCTCTCCTTGCTACCTCGTCCTCTCCTTGCTGTCTCTGTCTCATCCTCTCCTTGCTGTCTCTGTCTCATCCTCTCCTTGCTGTCTCTGTCTCATCCTCTTTTTGCTGTCTCTGTCTTCTCTTCCCTCCTTGCTGTCTCTGTCTCATCCTCACCTTGCTGTCTCTGTTTCATCCTCGCCTTGCTGTCTCTGTCTCATCCTCTTTTTGCTGTCTCTGTCTTCTCTTCCCTCCTTGCTGTCTCTGTCTCATCCTCACCTTGCTGTCTCTGTTTCATCCTCGCCTTGCTGTCTCTGTCTCATCCTCGCCTTGCTGTCTCTGTCTCATCCTCTCCTTGCTGTCTCGTCCTCGCCTTGCTGTCTCTGTCTCATCCTCTTTTTGCAGTCTCGTCCTCTCCTTGCTGTCTCTGTCTCAGCCTCTCCTTGCTGTCCCTGTCTTCTCTTCCCTCCTGGCTGTCTCTGTCTCCTCTCCTCCTTGTTCCTTTCCTCGAGGGGGCATTCCAGTTTCGATTTTGGAACTTTTTCGCTTCTGCGTTTTTCGTTCACTCACCCAAAAGCGTGCCAGTTTATTATATAAATAAATAAATACAACGAAGACTGATCCGAGGCTGATACTTTCTTAGGGTTTCGGCTAAAACTTTATCTCAGTTTAGAAAATAAGGTCAGAAGTTCGGAGGTCAGATTTTGAAACCCGCAAACTTTCTCATCCCGAATAGAAATAAACAAGGTTGATGTGCATCAAAAGTCATGTTTTATGAGCCTTATATATACTGTGCAAGTCTATTCCGCTATAGCTTCTGACAATAAATGTAAGCACAATTGTATGTTCTCGGATAAGAATGACTGTAAACGTGTGTATTTCTCTTGCAGGATCTCAGCTCCTTTGCTATGCCCTTTTTGGATGGAGACTTGGAGAGTTCAGACAAAAATGATCATCCAAAGGTATTTAAGTAAACCAGTCCCGCAAATAATACACAGTATCATTTTTATGTTGCTTTAACACACATCTGTGTAGTGAGCTCATGAAACTGGGAAAATGTATGAAAGACACAACATAAAAAAAATATATATATATATATGACAGCAATGCAATGAGTGGAGAGAAAATGTGAACAGGATGGATAAGAGAGTCGGTAAAGCAGATGTAGGCAGGAGTTACAAATTGCAGGGAGAAGAATTCTCATTCCACCACCACGTCCCGCGGGCTGAGGTATGTGTGAAAAAGAGCACCCAGAGCAGAGTCAAAGTGTGAGAGCCAAGTTTCAGCCAATGCAAAGAGGTGAAGAGAGGGAGAGAGGAAGACTTGCACTGCTAGTGTTGTGTTAGAAATAGTGAGCATAAAGCAGAGGGTAAACAGGGCATGGATAACAGGTGGAAGTATTGGAGCTTTTAGAGATCAGAGGGAATAGATGTTGGTTGCATAGAAAGATAAGACCCCTTTGGACCACCTAGTCTGTCCATTTCCTATGTGCTGTAAAACTCGTATTTAGTATAGCCTTATGTCTGTACTAAGCATGTTCTAATTCCCTTCCTCTATTAGCCGTTACCAATTATGCCGGGAGCCTATTCCACAAATTCACAATCCTTTCTGTGAAGAAACACCTCCTCACATTTCTCCTCAACATCTCACCCTCCAGTGTCAGAGAATAGCCTCCTGTTATAGCACTCCTCTTTCTCTGAAATATGCTTCCCTCCTGTACTTTGTTGAAACAGCAAGGGCAGTTAAAATGTGGAATTCATTACCCATGGAGACTGCGATGGCAGATACAATAGATTTGTTCAAAAAAAGGTTGGACATCTTTTTAGAAAGGAAAGGTATTCAGGGATATATATATATAGATATAGATATATACAGATACATTTTACCAGATGGAGGTCCGGAAAAACGAGACAGCACACAGCCAGGGAAATCCAGAAACACTGTATTCAAAAGAAGTACATGGCACTGCATCCAACGTTTCGGTCATCAAAGTGTGACCTTCCTCAGGGATGACCGAAACGTTGGATGCAGTGCCATGTACTTCTTTTGAATACAGTGTTTCTGGATTTCCCTGGCTGTGTGCTGTCTCGTTTTTCCGGACCTCCATCTGGTAAAATGTATCTGTTCATGTGTGCATATGGGATAAGCATCAGTGATTAACAGTTTACAGTGTGCCAACTGCCTCTCTGTCTCTCTCTCTCTCATATATATATATATATATATATATATATATATATATATATATATATATATATATATATATATCAATCAAATAAGTAAACATGGGAAGGATGTTGATCCAGGGAGTAATCTGATTGCCATTTTTGTAGTCAGGAAGGAATTTATTTTTCCACTTATGAGACTTTATTAGATTATGTTTCACTGGGGTTTTTTGTTTGCCTTCTTCTGGATCAATACTGTATACTGTAAGTACGGATATAGGATAAAGTATCTGTCGTCTAAATTTAACATAGGTTGAACTTGAAGTACATACTGTATGTTTTTATTCAACCTCATCTACATGTATCTATGTAACAATATACCAAATAAGTAAACATGGGAAGGATGCTGATCCAGGGAGTAATCTAATTGCCATTACTGGAGTCAGGAAGGAATTTATTTTTCTCCTTATGAGACATAATTGGATAATGTTTCACTGGAGGTTTTTTTTTCCTTCCTCTGGATAAATATATTGTACTGTAAATACATACATTTCAGGGGTATCTCTGGCATCTAAATTTAACATAGGTTGAACTCTATGGACATACTGTACTCCATGTCTTTTTTTAAAGTCATATACTATGTCAGTTGTGCACAACCCCTGCGCTGGGACCCCCTTGGGGGTTGTTAAAAAATGTGTGGGGGTCGTCAAATCATTAGAGGATTAACTCTGTGGGGGTCCCTGATTCTGGATGGGACCCCTGCAACGTTAATCTTCTGACCCCAAACTAACTTACAGAGCCCATGTCTCTCTCCCTCTGCGCTGTCTCTCTCCCTCTGCGCTGTCTCTCTCCCTCTGCGCTGTCTCTCTCCGGCAGCCTGGATGAGGTCATAGATGACCGAATATGGATATTTGTGCATCTAAGGCCGCGCCCGTGGTGAGCACGATGGCACGATGAAAATGCCATGCTTCTATGAGGCTGGCCATAAAGCGCACGACCGTTTACGCGAAGCAGAGCGCCGGCACTCGCGATACGCGAGGAAAATGTTTTTTTGCCACGCGACGGCCGGGTCACGTGAGCGGTTCCGCCCAATGAGGGCGAACCAGCTCCGTGACGTCACGGTGACGCCCCCGACACGCCCCCTTGTTGCATCCACCTAGAGTGCACAAATCTCTCCAGCTGAAGGCGCGCATGGATGCGGCCTAAGGCTAAAGCCCCGCTGCCTCAGACCACGCACCCGCATTGCAGACAGGCGGCGGGTGGAGAGGCACTTGGGGCTTTTTCCGGTCCAAAGGGACCATTTTTGCGAGCGGGGGGGGCGTCGCCAAAACAGGTGGGGGGCGCGTCCATGACGTGGGGGGGGGGGCGCGTCCATGACGTGCAGCCACCCATAGGGGATGCGGCCTAAGGCTAAGGCCCCGCTGCCTCAGACCACGCACCCGCATTGCAGACAGGCGGCGGGTGGAGAGGCACTTGGGGCTTTTTCCAGTCCAAAGGGACCATTTTTGCGAGCGGGGGGGGGGGGCGTGGCCAAAATGGGTGGGGGGGCGCGGCCATGACGTGGGGGGGGGGGGCGCGGCCATGACATGAGGGGGCGGGACCGCCCGTCAGCCGTTTAGCCCCTTAACTCAGCCGTTCAGCCCCTCAAATCCTCAGCCCCTCAAATCCTCACACACAGACACGCACTCAGGCACACACACAGACAGGCACACACATACACACACACACACACACACACACACAGAGGCACTCACGCACAAAGGCACACACATACACACACACAGACACACACACAGACAGGCACACACATACACACACACACACACACACACAGAGGCACTCACGCACAAAGGCACACACATACACACACACAGACAGGCACACACATACACACATACACACACACAGACAGGCACACACATACACACACACACACACACACACAGAGGCACTCACGCACAAAGGCACTCAGGCACTCAGGCACACACATACACACACACAGACAGGCACTCAGACACACACATACACACACACACACACACAGGCAGGCACTCACGCTGCTTTCCCCCCACACTCTCCTCCCGCTCCCCGAAGCCTCCCCTCCTCATTAGCTCACAGCCACACCACGTGACGCGTCGACGCTTGGGACTACAATTCTCTTGAATCCCCTAGCGGCTGACGCGTCACAGCGTGTAGTGAGCTGTGCCGTGAGGGGGGACTGGGACCGGCTCGGGAGGATTCCCCTGCTGGTGGGGAACGCTCGTGCGGCCGCCCGCGCCGCCGGGCGCAGCGGGTCCCAGGCCTAAGACGTCATCCAGGCTGGTGGAGAGAGAGAGACGGCAGGGAGGGAGGGAGAGAGAGAGACAGCAGAGAGGGAAACAGCAGAGAGGGAGGGAGAGAGGGAGACAGCAGGGAGAAAGAGGGAGAAAGCAGGGAGGGAGGGATAGAGGGAGACAGCAGGGAGGGAGGGATAGAGGGAGACAGCAGGAGAGGGAGACAGCAGGGTGGGAAGGATAGAGGGAGACAGCAGGGAAGGAGGGATAGAGGGAGACAGCAAGGAGGGAGAGAGGGAGACGGCAGGGTGGGAGGGATAGAGAGAGGGAGACAGCAAGGAGGGAGAGAGGGAAACAGCAGAGAGGAAGAGAGAGAGACAGCAGGAAGGGAGAAAGGGAGACAGACAGCAGGGAGGGAGAGAGGGAGACAGCAGGGAGGGAGAGAGGGAGACGGCAGGGTGGGAGGGATAGAGAGAGGGAGACAGCAAGGAGGGAGAGAGGGAAACAGCAGAGAGGAAGAGAGAGAGACAGCAGGAAGGGAGAAAGGGAGACAGACAGACAGCAGGGAGGGAGAGAGGGAGACAGCAGGGAGGGTGGGAGGGAGACAGCAGGGAGGGTGGGAGGGAGACAGCAGGGAGGGAGAAAGGGAGACAGACAACAGGGAGGGAGAGAGGGAGATAGCAGAGAGGGAGAGAGACAGACAGCAGGGAGGGAGAGAGAGAGACAGCAGGGAGGGAGAAAGGGAGACAGCAGGGAGGGTGGGAGAGAGACAGCAAGGATGGAGAGATAGAGACAGCAGAGAGATAGAGACAGAGGGAGACGGGCTGCTGCTGCTGTAGTGCAAGTTAGTTTCAGTCAGAAGATTAAGGCCGAGTCCATGAGAGGACGGAGCGCGTGGCGTTGCATGCGCCTGAAGCAGAGGCGATTTGTGGCCTAGGAGGAGACGTGATGGGGAGGCGTGGCCATGACGTCACAGAGCTGGTTCACCCTCATTGGCGGAACCGCTCACGTGACCCGACCGTCGCGCGACAATCAAATTATTTTGACACAAGAAAAATCGGCACTTTATCAGCCCCGCCGCGCATTATCGCCGTCCTATTGAGGCACGCCCATTTGTTCGTGTCGCACTCGCAACGCACTAAGCATGGACGCGGCATAATGCTGCGTGGGGCCCATTCAGAAGCAGGGGCTCCCGCATACGCTACATAAACTGCTCCATCCGATTTATAACATTCGTCACTCAGTCAAAAACAGCAATCAGATTGGTTTTGACAGGGTCTCCTCCCAGGAAATCCATGCTGCCGGGGATCATGTAAGTCGTCCGATATTCAACCATTCTTTCTTCCAGCCGCGTCCTCATTCATTTCCCCACTGCTGACGTCGGGATCACTGGCCTGTACTTACCTGCCTCCTCCCTACTTCCGCTTCCGTGCAGTGGGACTATGCTGGCTCTTCTCCAGTCATCTGAACTAGGATTGGGCAATGATAAAAAAAAAACCTCAATCTGCCGGTATCCTGTGCAGCTTAAATGTTTCTTTTAGCAATTTTAAATACTTGCTAATGAAGCATGTGAACTGCTCACTGAGTATCCTGCCCCCCTCCAGGGACGGGTGTAGCCCATCTCTCTTGTGTAGAACCCTATCCCTCCAGGTGGAACAGCTATGTCCAATACATCCAAATCCCTCCTCTTCACATCATTTCCTCAACCTTGCATTAAAGTCCCCCCTATTTACTGCATTACCTCTGAAAAAGCCACTGAGGTTGCGACAGTACCTGCCTGTGAGCAGTGCCCAACGCCCTAAATTCCTTCTGCGCTGCCAAAACATCATTCCTAGCCAGCTCATCAGTCCCCAGAGAATGACATCTACCTCCTTTTCTGGAGTCCTATTTTCCTGTCGCTGCGCTTCTTATTAATTCCAAGCGCTCCCACCTCCTTTTTGACCGCAGTAGGCGCTTTTGTGGGGCAGTTGTGCCCTGCTAATAAATACCGCATGGGAGTTGTGATTGCGGGATGTGCCTGTGATCTGCGACCGTTGCTTTCCTAGAGACCACGGTAGTTCAGGCCGCCCTCCAACTCCTCAGAGGCCTCTGAGCAAGCGGCGGCCTCTCAGCTAGGGCCTGCATGGGGCAAGAGGATACACAACTGCAACCTACAAATCTTATCTCGCAACACAGACAAGTGCCTACACCAACACCACCACATCCATTCCTGTATGATATCGTATAATTTATAAATGATAAAATAAATTAAATATTAATTGATAAATTATACATTGTAATTAAAATAAAATAATTTATAAATTATTATTTTATTTTTATTTTAATTATAATGTATAATTTATAAATTATTATTTTATTTATTTTACAATATTCCTAATAAGCTCACTTAGTATCTGAGCCCTATTCCTAATAACCTCACTTGGTATCTGAGCCCTATTCATAATAACCTCACTTAGTATTCCAGCCCAATTCCTAATAACCGCACTTAGTATTCCATCCCTATTCCTAATAACCGCACTTAGTATTCCAGCCCTATTCCTAATAGCCTCACTTAGTTTTCCAGCCCTATTCCTAATAACCTGACTTAGTATTCCAGCCCTATTCCTACTAACCTTACTTAGTATCTGAGCCCTATTCCTAATAACCGCGTTGTAGCGGATCGCGCTATAACGGGGTTGAGCTGTATGTTATATTATTATGTCACGTGTATTACTGCTGTGAAGCACTACAGTATGTGCATGGATTGTGCTACTTTCAGTAAATAAAGATATACTGTACTGTACATACAATATCAAACAACATACAGCAACTCACTCCTGGCATACCTCCAGGCATAACTCTGGCTACCCTAAACAATGTGATACAATGCCTTGTTCAAGCTAATTCAGGATTTATAGTGCTAGCAAGTCACATGAACTAGCCAAATTATCCAGAGCACATTAACACATTACAGGCTGAAGAATGAAGAGGTCGACTAGCATACGATTAAATAAACAGTGGATTAAAGGGGGTAACAGATGAAGGTCCAGTATAGGGGTTAAGTAGTTGGTATAAAATACAAAGAGGCTATATAAAAGCTGTAGGGTCACCGTGGCTACTTGAATTCCCGTCAATTGCATGTATTCTATTTACGTTTGTATTTTGTGGAATGGGTTTATTTACTATGTGCAAATAAACATAGTAATGAGAAATAAAATACATTCCGTGTGTACACAACACGGGAAAACACAATAGACGGGTTATCATCAGACACTTCCTGAATTTATATCCTTGCCAACAATAACTCCCAAGAGCATTTACAAAATAAAGTTACACAATCACAGTGACCCTTAAAGTCACACTCTCCAGAGAAAAAAGGATTCGGAGTTTGACGATCGTGAAGAGGAAGACGTATTTCTCTTATATATTTTTTTATAGGGTTCAGTATTTGGTCTGAGCAAGTTATATTTTCTGTCTCCTAGAACGGAGGTACTAATAAGACTATCTCACACCGTATGTGAAAGGCTATCAACCTTTTACTGTTCTAGACCAGTGATTTCCTTTTTTTTATTTGTTAAGGAACTATAAGGGAAATTTGGAGGAACCCCCAACCATCGCTAATAGGAACTCTGTGATCAGATGCTTTGTAAATTCTTCTGTATTTGATACAATTTTCAAAATGACTGAAAATTGCAGGGAACCGTTTAGGGACGCCTGAGGAACCCAAGGGTGACCCGGAACCCCTGTTGAAAAACACTGTTCTAGACCAAACAAGCACAGCAATGAAACATGTTCCCTTAAGTCTCCTGGGCTGGTATCATGTAACAAATTGGTTTGCAAGATCCTTCACCCTAAATCTTCGCAGCACTGTTACCCAATTAACATGTTTAAATGAGTGATAAGTAACTTTTATTGACTGCTGGCTGATTGGAGGATATAAATCTGGGCAACAGACATTAAGTTAAAGTGCTCTGTGTCAGTTACTCTGTTTTATATGGGATAAATCAAAGTTTATATCTACCAAATTTCCCCCTGCTTGGTGTCAATAAAATCTGTCATGTTAAAGTGTGGCATTAATCTCCACATTTACCAGTGCTGCAGTGACACAAAGAACCTTCTTTTAATCCCATGTCAGTGTACCAAGGTACTTTGGCGTTCATTCACTAAAGGTTGATGAATGAAAAACAATTGACATTATCCGTGTTTAACGCCAATTTTCGTTATTGACCTATTCCTTACAGCTGTATCGCCAGTGATAAAGCAGGGGTCAGGGACTTTTTACTGTAGCGATGTGATATTTAGCAAATGACAATGCAAACGAGTGTAACGGCAAGTTACTTATTCACATGCTATTCACTAAACTCTGGTCAATGTCCGGCTACTGTAAAAAAAAATATCGACCCATTTTATCACCTATCACAGGCTCATCTGGCTTATGTATATATTGGCCACTATATACTGTACATAGGCAAGATAAGAATGGCCAACATACAGTAGAATAGGTGATAAAAATACATAATGTAATGTAGAACATATTAATATATTGACCTCTTAGCCCAAGTATCCAGCTGCAACTCAAAATGCAGCTTTGACCTACAATGTGAGTAAAAGAAATTCACCCGGCGCTCTTAAGTGTTTCCAACAAAAAGAAATGCAAGTGAAAGAAATAATCAAACTAGTGATAGTGCTGGTAAGGAAAAAACACACTAATAGTTAGTATTATAAGCCTTGTTGCCTTCACTCAACCCTCGTAAGACTCTCCTGGGGGGGGGGGGGTTCTTTTAGAAAGCAATGAGAAAGAAAAACAGGGGGAGCGCCGGCAAAAAAAGAGCAGAGAAAATTGTGCAGTATAAATGCAAGTGCAAATATCAGATGGTCAGATCTCACGATGGTGCAACCTTCCCCAAACGTATGATGTAGGTAGACGGTTCTTTCCTCCCCCCGCGGTACAGAGCTCCAATGCATCAGTACGTGTAGCACAGTGGGTAAGTTCCATGTAAAATGAGAGAAACAGCAGAATAGTGCAGGTGGTAAAAGCAGTGTAATGGGAGCGAATGCACATAAGCCCAATACAGACTCACAGGTTAGCCCTTAAAATCAGGCATTTAGAAACAAGTAGGGGACTGCCACTTATCAAAGGGTGTGCAAAGTTTTTATGTTGCATCCCCCCTGCGTGCCGGCCCCAGCGCTCGTGCCCCACCTTTCCAGTGAACCGGCGTCAAATGCCGCCGTGGGTCACTACACATGACCCCACAGCGTCATTTGACACGCGTTACCATGATGACGCGCGATGTCGCATGACCCAGCGGCATCATTTGACGCTGCGTTGTCATGACGACGTGACCAGAAGCTGGCTGAATCCCGGTGAATTGAGGTTGCAGAGGCCTCGCGCAGTCCCCCTGCATTTAATTTAAATGCCTCGGGGAAGAGCGCGGGGCCTCTGCAACCGCCGCGCCCCCCTAGAAAAATCCAGCGCCCCCCAGATCTAATAGACAAAGGGGGTAATGTAAAGAAAAAGGGGGGGGGAGAAAGAGGAGATGGGGTGAGAGAGAGAAACAGCAGGGGGGAAGAGATTGAGAGGAAGGGGCGGGGTGTGACAGTGAAAGAGGAGGGGGGGGGAGAGAGCAAGCGAGGGGGTGTAAAAGTGGGACGGGGAGGGAGGTTGGGGAGTTACTGTAGAGGGAGGTGGAGTGAGAGGGAGGAAGTGTGAGAGAGGGGGGAAGGTTAAGAAAGGGGGGACAGAGACAAAGCGGAAGAGAGAGAGAGGGGGGATGAGAGAGCAAAGAGGTGTGCGTGAGGAGGGGGGGGGGGAAGGGGGTTTGCAAGTCCACCGACATAGGCGGCGCCGGTGGAAACTCTAGTCCTCAACATAGGGAAAGTGTAACACTTGCACTACCAACAAACAAGACAAGACCCGGGTACTGAGGTGGGAAGGTGTGAAACCACGCAACGACAGCAGCGGAGGCGTGCCTGGAAGGCAGATTGTCAGCGTAGCCGAGTCTGGGTAGGAGAGAGTGGGTTAGTCTGTATACTCGCCGGGGTCTTGGGTTAGAGAGAGCAGCGTAGTCCAAGTCCGTTAAGCCGTGGTCTGGGATTGGAGAGTTGAGAATCGTCGAAGTCCGTGTAGCCGTGATCGTGGGTTGGAGAGGTAAACGCTGTCGAGGGTAAGCCGAGGTCGATATCCAGAGAGGGTTCACTAACAAGCCGGGTCGGTACACGAGGAGACAAACTGCAAGACAAGACAGGAACAAGCAAGGGACAACAGAACTGTGAGGCACACAAGGCTACAATAGATTATGCTGAGCAATGCTGGAGAGTGCGAGCAGGGTAGAAATAAGGTATAGCAGCCAATAGGACAGGGGGCGGAGCGGAGGCGCGGCCCCAGTGGAAGGCACAGGAGACAAGTGGCAATCTGATTACTTGCCGCGCAGCTGGGGAGCGGTGCACATCGTCACATGAACGCGCCGCTGATGCGCGGTGCATCCGGGGGACGGAGCTAAGCTCCAAGGCAACTCTAGAAGAGCCGCGTGAGTGCGCACGCTCTGTAATCAGAGCGGGGTGCGCGCATGCGCTGGTGCCATGACGGAGGGCTGAGTAGCTGCAAGTAATGAGGGAAGGACATGTTCCCCGATTCCTTACAGAAAGCTGTCAGCGGTCCTGCCTGTCCCTAACAGCTAAACCCAAGGTTAATCCTTAAACACTGGTAATTGAAGGTAAAGGCCTCTACAGTTATTATAACAACCTTATCAATAGAATAAATTCAACACAAATTAATCCTGAATAAAACGTGACTGCTATATACCAACTCCTAGCGCCTGTGTTACGACTGAGGGGGCCTGGGAAGGAGAAGAAATCCCAAAACACATGATGTAAATAGCATCAGGCATCACCTCACAGCCATGGACCTGCCCTGCCTTCCCTAGACCCTCTCACAGGGCTTACCTACAAACCAGAGACCCTGGCAAGCTCTCACCCGTCTTTTTGAACATAAACAATATAACTCTTTCTTTTTAAACACCTCTCTTTTTGTCTATACTTTTTATTGAATAAAATAAAATATACATATTTGATTGGTACACTCCTAAATATAATTTAGTGGGATCTGTTTACTAAAGTCTTTAAGCTCCAGAAGTGAGCAAAATATGTGCAAAAACAACCAGCACTATATGTATTTGGAGAAGTATATGGAGTTTTTCCTTAGAATGGTGCCATTGTACTTGTGTTTGCTGCAGTTTTGCAAGTGGGATATTTAAAGCATCAATACTACATTCCCCCTTTGTTTCTTGTGTTTATATGTAAAGGATGTGACAATGTGTCATTTTACATCCTTACCTAAGCTGGCAATCGGTTGGTGCTCCTTTTAGAAGTCTGTAAAAATCCTGATTGTGTGTCTATTGAAATGGCGGGCTTCTAACTTTGTGCTACAGTCTGTGAAATACTGCAGGTGATACGTAACATTATTGTTACAGCTTTCCGCGCAATGGACAGTCTGCTGTTTGGAAAACAGCAACAGATCTATTTGTGATACTTTGTTGCCAAAGGGCAGAGCTCAGAAAGGTGTGTGTCAGAGCCTGTTTCAAAAGAGGAAGTGGATATGACTTTCTAAATCAGGCCTGTCCAACTCCAGTCTTCGAGGGCCACAAACAGGCCAGGTTTTCAGGCTATCCCTACTTCAGCACAGCTGGCTCAATTAGTGGCTCAGTATGACTGAGCCACTAATTGAGCCAGCTGTGCTGAAGTAGGGATAGCCTGAAAACCTGGCCTGTTTGCGGCCCTCGAGGACTGGAGTTTGACAGGCCTGTTCTAAATGGTTACCGTACCAGCCAAAGAATGATCACTACAGTAAAAAAACATAAAATCATTACACAATAGCATTAGGAGTGCAAATAAAAATGCAGACAGTATTGTCTAATACTACAGAACTGATTTATGTAAAAGGTGCTGTGCACGCGCATTGTAAGTGAAACTTCTTTGTGTTTTGTCACAGAAATTGTATTTGTGATGGTGATATTTTTAATTCAATGAAAGAGATTTGAGAGTATAATTTATTTGATTTATTTTTGTGTTGAAATTTCCATACAATCACTTTGAATACATGATACAATTGACTTATGATAACTAAAGTAAGATCCATATATTTTGGATAGTAAAGTATTTAAATGCCGTTACTCTCAAAAGTCTTTCATTCAATATAAATCATAAAAATCAAAACACAATGTCAGCGAGAAAACCCAAAGAAGTTTGACGTAGAACGAGCGCGCTCGGCTCACACCCCGTGTTTTTTTTATGGTACATTTGTAAAATCTTTGCTATTTGTACTTCTATATTTATACTCACTGGGAATTCCTCTAATAACAGTGGTGCATGTGCATGTGTTTGTTCTTGTCCGCCTCTGTGCATGCGTAGCACCCGGCGGCTGCTTCTGCGCATGCACAACCATTACCAGGGCGTGACATCACTTCCGTTACGCTTTTTCGTTACCATCAACAAAATTTGCCCCATCAAAATTCCCTACGCGCCACTAAAGAAGTTTCACTTCAAAAACAAATAGGATTTTTCACGTTTTGCTGCTGTACAAAAAAGTATAGAGAAACAAAAAACACATTGTTAAAAATAAGTTTCAATCCCTGCCCAGACCCTTTTGAGATGTGTCAAGTTCCTTAGTGTTACTGTTTTTATTTCTTCAGCATCATGCCCGAGATCATCTAAACCGCCATCGCTAATAACTAGTGTCACATATAAGAAAAGTAGAACGGGGGAAAAATAATAATGCTTTTTTCACATTTATTTGATAGTATGCCGTAAGCTTTATTCTTCATTATATAGTATGAAAAAAAGATATTGGATAAAATAATAGTATAGTAAGTTTGAGGTTTACAGCACATTGAAAGGGCACCATAGCAGTTTAAAGGTTGGGAAACACAGGGGCAGGGACCTCATTAGGAATGTGCACCGCATGCGCCAGAAAAGTAACCAACTCCAGTCTTGAAGGGCCACCAACAGGTCAGATATTCAGGATATCCCTGCTTCAGCATAGGTGGCTCAATCAGTGGCTCAGACATTGAGCCACCTATGCTGAAGCAGGGATATTCTGCAAACCTGACCTGTTGATGGCCCTTCAAGACAGGAGCTGCTTACCCCTGCACTAGAATGTATAGGACTATATGTTCTGCCCACAATACAAAGTGACCCTGCATTTGTCGTTCTTACAGACGGATGAGTCCAGCAGCACTGGTAGCCCATCGAAAAGCTTTTTTCCCAGAGGTCTGCAAAATCAACCATCCAGCCCTTTGTCAGCCCCAGTGAGGTCAAAGCATAGCCCCGGATCCCCCAAAACAGTGTTTCCTTTCCCCTATCAAGAGTCTCCACCTCGCTCGCCACGTCGTATGAGCTTCAGCGGCATCTTCAGATCCTCTTCCAAAGAGTCTTCTTCTCCCAGCCCAAACCCATCTACCTCACCTGGCGGCATCAAATTCTTCACAAGATCAAGGAAAGGTAAGGCCATTACACACATGCCGGTTTTTGAGAATGTAGGCCAAAGAAGTCTAAGTGACCTTGTTTCAGTTCTGGTCGGGGAATGGTTTACAGCGGCCTCTACTGCTGAATGGTCGGCTCATGTGCATTTCATTGTGCCAGTATCAAACTCAGATTTCCCATTTCCAATGGGCTGGGGGGTGGGGGGGGGGGGGAAAGGGGCAGCTTGTGAATTACCGGGAGGTGCAAACAAGATGTTAGATTCCGCGGTTCTTCAACTCCTGGAACTTCGTACAGTCTCTTCTCTATCTTCATTGTCCGGCTGGCTCTGTAGAAAGCGACAGAAGGAGCTTGATTATAACTGAAGAGTAAGCAGGAAATAGTTGGGCTATATTTATTAAGCGGTGTTATTCCACAAGACACTTTCAATCGCTGTAGGGCTGCGCTTATAGTGACGGCGACAGCAACGCGATGTCGCGTCAAAACAAATGCATTGCCGCTGTCGCGTGCGCTTATAGTAAGCGCTACGCGACGGAGTGACGGCTTGGTCGCGATCGGTGGAAGTCATCTCAATTTGATTTTTCCAGCGACCGCAGCCTGACGTCGCCGTCACTTTGCCGGCACTATAAGCGTACCCTAAGACAACATTATAGCCAATTCACTTGAATAGGGTGTTTTACCGCTTACTAAAAATGGGCCTTAATGTTAGAAGGTTTTTGCCTTCACTTGAATTGAAGTTATTGCATATTTTGTATGTATACTGTACACACACACACACAGTCAAAGTAAAGATAACAAATACAGGTAATCGGAGTGCCCATATACACATGTTTGGGCTTGTAATACTGATAAAAAATATTTATTTATAAATATAATTTTTGTTGAGTGCAGTGCCTATACAGGAACTATATATACATTTATTTTTTTGTGACAAGGTGCCTTCCTTGTCCGTGCTCTGAACCTCTCTGTAAGGGAATCAGTGAAGGAGTATGTAGCTTTTCCTGAGGTTTATTTAAAGTACAGGGATCCTGTGCTTAGTTGCCACCCAAATTGGGCGCTGGCCCTTTCACTGAAAAAAACGAAACCACAAAACGACAGCTTAGTCTCAGCCTGCAGTCATGTTTCCCTGGTCTGTCTCTGCCTAGTGAATAAGCAGGTCGTTCAAACTGAGCCTGACTCACAGGACTGTAGAGTGAAAAGAAAAGTTTTTATTATACAATCAATGTTCCTGTTCGATCTACAACCTTTAACAAAAGCTCAAAAGTAAGCTGTGACAGTGGTGCTACCCTGCAGCTGGTTTACTGTAGCTCACACTGCTAGAGCTGCTGCCCGGAATAGAAGAGATTGTGGGTTCTGATCCTGTTGGGTCCAGCACCAGTACTCCCTGCCTCACAAGTTGTGTTAATTTGTCAATAGAAGTCTTATGGAAATCTTTTAGGAAGTGTGCGTTGTGTCATTTAAATATGCTTTGCATATCCTATTAGCATAGTTCCCTGGTATCTACTGCAAGGTGTGCTCCTTTTTGAGCACGTGTCTCTCCATATGTTGTTTGGATGGAAGTTTGAGGGGATATATATAGTTCTTGGGACTCCGCTAAAATGCGTCTCTGCCTGTCCCTCAACCTCGCCATATCACAGGGTTTGGGCAGATCAGAATTGTAAATTCGTTGGTAGATTTCACACAATCTGCCTATGCGGATCGTGGGAAATTAGTGCGGATTGAAAATGATAGAGTGGATTTAGGAGAATCTGCACAAATTCGTTTTGCCTCAAATCCGTCGAGAGTCCATGAAAAATCCACTGATCGGATTTTTGTAAGTTCGTCGATCACAACATAAAACATGCAAGCACATGTATGTAAAGGAAATCTAAAATTTTACAATCAAATTTTCTCCAGAGGATATCGGAATCAACAATAACACACAAAGATAAACCAATGGCGCAGTATCATAAGAGATGGTTTTGAGATGTAGACTTGATATAGACTTGACAAATCTCTACTAATATTTGGCAAGATAAGATAAGGCAACACCCTAAACTGTGGCAAGATAAGACAAGGCAACATCCCAAACTGTGACAAGATAAGGCAAAATCCTAAACTGTGGCAAGATAAGACAAGGCAATACCCCAAACTGTGGCAAATCCTAGATGGATACGCCTGATGGGTGCTGGTATTTTCGAGGGAAAAACAAAATTTTGCAGATGGATGGTATGGACATATAAAACTATAACATGCGTACTCACATTGGGTACATTCTTTAAAACATATAAAAAGACTCCAGGAAAGAGTAACTCGCTCTTGGAGAAATGGAAAGTCACCAAAATGTAGTAAACATATTCATTATGTTCAGCTAATTTGTGTAATTTACGTTTAATTTTATGTTTGGAATACCAAGATGGCGGAAAAGAACAGAGCTGGTTACAAAATATATGAGAAAACTAGAACTACGTTCAATGGGGAAAAAATTTAATATGTAAGATTCACGGCACAAATAATAGTGAATCCAAAAACAATAAATGATATAATATGAGAATAACAACATGGAATTTTAAAAGTTTAAACTCTCCAATTAAGGTGGAATAAGCTACTAAGACACATACAACGATTAAAGGCAAAGAGGGTAGCACTTATACAGGAAACCCACCTAAATAATGAAGAAAGCAAAAAGCTTAAAAGCTGTTTCTACTCCCCAGCGGTAGGAAAAAGAGGGTTGGCAATCCTTATAAATAAAGCCTTTCCATTTGAATTAATAACAACTGCGGAAGATAACACAGGACGTTCAATACATTGCAAAATATAAGTGTTCAAGACAGAATTAGACATATGTAAGGTGTACGGTCCTAATGAACAGAAAAGGGAATTTTACCAGAATTCCACATAAAATACATTAAAGGATAAGGGAACAAATGTGATAGTGGGAGGAGAATTTAACGAAGTAGGAAACACCCTGTTAGATAAGTCTTAAAAGGGGACAAAAACACAAACCAGACAATCTGGGAAATACAAGAGGCACTAGGAGTCACTGACTGCTGGATAGTGTTTAACCCGACTGAAAGGGATTATACTTTCTATTCGCAAGTACACAACACCCTCACAAGAATTGGTTATATATTTGCCAGCTCTTATCTAATATCCCTATGACCAAAATAGAGGATATCGTAATATCAGACCATGCGCCAGTCTGGATAGAACTAGCAGTAGGGAGTAAGGATCATAAGGATAGAACATGGAGATTCCCATCACACATGTACAACAAGGAGAAATTCAGGTCTTTTACTGTATATTGAACATATAGCGCCCATGTAAGGTGAAAACAGAGCACACCAAAAGGAGGGTAAACTATTTTGGGAAACAGCCAAAGCGGCACTTTAAGGGAATATTATAGCATCCTGTATACTGTGTGAACACAAAGCGGAACAAAATAGAAGAGTTTGTCAAGTCTGTCAGAGAACATAATGAACCATTTAGAGACTTCAAACGTGATCCCTCACAAACAGAAAAAGAGGAATATATAAGGAAAATAAAGCATGTGAATGATGGTTCCAAAGAAAGGAAGCCAAGAGAATGCAGTATAGAGGCCCGAATTTGTATACATTTGTAAACAAGGCAGGCAAATTGATGGGGAACCTAGGAAGGAAATATATGCACCCGAATCATATTCTAAAGATATGAAAAGACAATGGGGAAATGACTGTAGAGCCTAAAGAAACCCACCTGGTGTTTCAGGGATTTTATCAAAAACGTTATGGGAAAAGGGGGAAAAAATGAGGAAGCATTAAAAACCTTTAGGAAAAGGATTAAAATATCGGTTATCACGGGGGAAGAAAGGCACAAACTTAACAAACACATATCAGCAGAAGAGATATTGAAAGCGATAAAGCATCTTAAAAATGGAAAAGCCCCTTGGTTCAATGGGGAATTCTATAACATTCTGGGAGCACAAATAGTAGAACCATTAAACGTAGCATACAGAGAGATGGGAAAAAGAGCGTACACTATAATTTTGCATAAGAAGGGTGAGGGGTAAGGACGTGCTGAAACTGGAATCATAGAGACCTAAAAAATACTACCCAAATTTTAGCAGACAGACTGGCTGAACTTTTACCAAAATTAATACATAGTGATAAGGCTGAATTTGAGATAGGGAGGTCAGCAGTAAAAAATATTAGAAGGGTAATTGCGTCTATTAGTTGGACAAAAAAAAATACAAAAAACAACAAAACAATATAATTGTTAAAGTAGATGCGGAAAAGGCATTCGATAATGTCAACTAGGAGCACCTTTTTGAAATGCTACAGATAATGGGAATAACAGAATCATTCTTAAAGGTTATTAGGGCAATGTATGCAGACCCAAAGACCCAAATTATGGCAGCAGGATTGATGTCGCAGAAATTCAAACTCCACAAAGGAACGAGACAGGGTTGCCCTCTGTCACCCCCTGCTCTTTAATATAGCCATTGAGCCTTTAGCAGAATATTCAAGGCATATGGAAACATAAGGGGATAAAAATAGGAGAGGCAGAAATTAAACTCTGTATGTTTGCAGATGATTTACTGTTAACGGTATCCAACTAAGAGGAATAGTTAGGAGATATTCATCAAGTTATGGAAAAATTTGGAAAGTTTTCTGGATTCACGGCAAAAACAGAGCTAATGATACTATCTAATAAAAATAAATGGTGAGTATTGCTAGGTTACTACACCCTCTGCAAATGCTATCTTTATTAATAAAACACAAAGAGGTAATAGAGTAGAACAGAGCGATTAATAGGTTTATGTGGAAGAAAGGAAAAAGCAGAAACCTTATATCTGACAAACGATACAAGAGGGGTACATTTACCAGATATCCGAACATATAACCTAGCATGCATTGCAAGACACATAGGAGATTGGGTACTGGAAAAAAAAAATACTACTCAGCATTAAAAACCGAGCAACAGATGGCCCACGATTGGGGGGGGGGCGGGGGCTCCTAGAACAACTCTCCCACCTGGGATATCTCCGGTTACCCGGCGCACGTGGGACAGTCGGCAGACAGGAAAGTGCTGTTCTTCAAGTGTAAAGTGCTGAATTCTCTATCTTTACATCATCCGACACCTGCAGCTAACCTCGGGAAAGTAAATACTGTTCCGAATCAGAGGAAAGGGCAACAATGCCCATATATTGTTTCTTTGTCTATGTCCAAACTATAGATTCAAAGTGAAATAAAGTAATAATAATAAAAATAATAATAATTAAAAAAGGGGAAGTTTAAAACTGGCCTGTCTCTTTCCTAGACTGTCAGCCAAAATGTGGTCGGTGGGTAACCGAGGCAGCCAGGGGGTCACAATTAATATATATGTTGCTGTAGATAGAATGGCATATTTCAGCCTGTTGGCAATAGAAGGTTCCTGAAAGCAGTAGCAGGAAGAAAGGCCAGAGGCGGCTGTCATGTTTTGCTGGGGCACTGGGTCGGGCTACCCGCCATACAGTAATTGGCATTCACGAAACTAGCAGATGTGTAACGCAGCCTGATGGAATGTGGCAGCTTCAGTGGCCCACGTTAATCCGCTTTATGAATGGAGATCCTTTGAAGCACAACCCCCCCCCCCCCCCTCCATCAGTAATAGATTTTAAAGCAACAACCCTACGAAGTTATGTGCAATCTGATGTCCAAGAAAATGGAAGCTCTCATCCGAAGAATGAAGGGACATGTAGCCAAAAAGTGTCCAACTCCAGTCCTCAAGGGCCGCAGGGTCGAAGAATGAGCCACCTGTGCTGAAGCAGGGATATCCTTAAAACCTGGTTTAGTGGTGTGATGGTGCTCAAAAGTGCTGGGACCGTATATATGTGGTGGAAGGGAGCATAAACTGGGTATTAATAATAAAGTAGTAACAGTGCTAAACCTTTAGGGGGGCACTAAGGTTACCCTGAAGGTTGGGGTAGGTTGCCCAAGGACACCCTCCCCTTCCTCATTGGGTTAGCCCCAGGTAATTTACTCACGATACTCAGATCTCCCAGAGCCTCCCTTCCAGAGCGTGCAGCTGTAGCAGGATGAAGAGTCCAAAAGCAAAAGTGTGCAGCGCACAGCAATAAGTAGAAGGAGCAGGTCTGGCAAACGAATCCTTTATTGACAAGCCATAAAATCAAGGGCAGCAACCCTTCTACGCGTTTCGTGCTAGTGCACTTTATCAAGAAGTGCCATACACGGTGTAACAAACAATTTAAATACAGCTGACTGCCGTTTTTCGCGCCAAACAGTGACGTCACGTGACGTCACTGACCAATGAGAGTCGCGCTCATCGCGCATGCGTCCCGCGGCTGAGCACTGAAGAACTCCCTGCCCATACCAGTCTTGTCTCAATCTCAGGGAGACACGCACCTCTAGGGAGCTCACCCGATACAGAGACAGACCCCTGGCAGTGGCAAGAGAGACTCCCCAGTCCCGTCGTCCGGCGCATGCGCAGATAAGGAACTAAACTAATAAGTACTGGATTCCCCCGTTCCGGCTATAGAAAAGTGCATGTATACCACTATACTGATATAGCTAAGGGTTGCTGCCCTCGATTTTATGGCTTGTCAATAAAGGATTCGTTTGCCAGACCTGCTCTATCTACTTTTTGCTATCCTTAAAACCTGACCTGTTGGTGGCCCTTGGGGACTGGAGTTGGTCACCCCTGATGTTGCCCATCGGGACGTGGGTGCTGTAGGGATTTCCGCTTTACATGACTGAGGACAAGCACCTGAATGACGTCTCTATTTAGTGATGTCCTGAAATATTATTTGAGAAAAACAAATAATTTCTGGGACCCTTCAACATCAAGGGGGAAGTTTTAGGACCATACTACCTAACGTTCCCTATATATCAAGGCAAAAGGAGTGCAATTTGGGGAAGGGGGGGGGGTGGAGAAACGGAACCAGCTGTATCAAATAAAAAAAATCACATCGAAATAACAAGAAATCTAATTTTTCTTACCACATTGATATAGGATTTATTTGCTTTGATCCATCTATACAAGAGCAATGTTTTGCCCCAGAATTGCCCCACTTTTGCCTTAATGCACAGGGCCCCCAGGTGTTTAATTGTATTTGTGAAGTAATAATGATAAGGGAGTGCAGTATGTGATAAGAACGGGTTTCAATTGACTCAAAGAAAATGAGAACAATGTTATGTTTACACAGGGCACCAATAAGTCAAATACTTTCTAAGGAAGCCAATTACATTGATACATTGTTTCCTTTGCTGTCTCAAATAAAATCATCTTAAAGCTGCAGACCAAGCAGTATCCCATATTTGTGTTTTTCTTTTAAAATAAATCAGTTCTGTACTATGAGGAAAAACTTGTAGCATTTTTTTAATAACTCTGAATTTAATTTTTAATGTATTATAATGTAACAAGACTTTTTTGTTTCTATAGCAACCATTTACACAGTCACATCCCCTTCCTCTACTGAAACTGGTTCTGGCACACCCCTTTTTGAGCCCTGCCCTCTCTCTCTAGCTGTGCACCAACTGTATCTAGGGACTGCCTAGTCACATGGTCTTCCCCACAGAACTTTGCATCTTTGGTCCTCTTCTGCTGCACTGACAGTCATTTAGTGAACCCCTGAGCCGAATCTTTGCAGATCGATCACAGTAGAACGGATCGATCGGCAACTTAGCTAATTACTTATCAGTGTGTGGATTGTATTGATGCAAATATTAAAGGGGGGGGGGGAGTTTAAAAAAATGGCAGCTTGAACTGCTGCTTTAAACATGTTCACTTGCAGCAGGTTTGATAATTGGACAAATGTTTGATTTAGACTTTTTTTGCTGTTATAAATGTGTTGCTGGCGCTTTGGACACTAAGGCCTCGGACACGCTTACCGCTGGCGTGCTGAGGCGCGCTGAGGCTCAGGGAAAGCGGGTGCTTTCCCTGGCCTTGCGGTTGCTTACCGCACGCGCTCTCAGCAGCCGTCACGGGGCGGTCCGGGGGTGGGCGCTTCACTGGCCAGGGGCGGGCCAGTGACATCATGGAGCTGGTTCGCCCTCATTGGGCGAACCGCTCACTGTGACTGGCCTGTCTCGCCGGCAAACGGGGGAATTTGAAATTCCCCCAAGACCTGCGCTTCCGCAAGCGCGCGGAAGCGCAGGTGAGCCCATACTAAAGCCGCTCTAATTGCGGCTGTAGGGGCTCAGTGCTGAGCGGGAGCGCGCCTCAGCGCGCTTCCACCAGCAAGCACCTAACATGTCCGGGGCCTAAGGCGTTCACGGGGACGTTCTGGTGTGAGGAGTTACATCACCGCGCAGATGCTGGGGCACATGGGAGCGCTTGGTCAGCAGTTCTGCCCCGAAAACATCGAAAGAGAAAAAGAAACCGGTAACTGGAACCTAATACCCACCGATCTGGAAGGGAGGAGGAACGTCCGGCCAGCACATTCCTCACCAGCCTATTTATACCAGTCGAATAAAGGCAGACGGTCATGTTTGGGGATTGGGAGTGGTTACTGTCGACTACTGAAAATAATCTTCTGCACTGCACGGCGATATCAAACATCTGCGGAAAAATCCAAACCCTGGGGGGGTTATTCTCATATCAGAAAAACAAGTCATTTTCTTGCTCAGCACTGTGGGAATTTTGCAGGGAAGTTGACATTCCAATGTTGGTGCCTGGGGCACAGGGGGGCATAGAGACTGGCCCAATGCCACGAGGAGAGTTGATACTGGAATTTGAACCCAGTCCAGCCGCTGCACATTACACATTAGCACTGAGCTACTCCTTCATCCTTAGGCTGCGTCCATAGAGCCTCAGCCCGCGCTGACGCTGAGGCTCGCCTGCCCGCTCAGGAGCGATCCCATGGGCTGGCAGGCGAGCCAGCATGCACGATCGGGAGGTGGGGGGAGGCGTTGGGCCAATAGCCCGAACGCATCAACGTCACGGCGCCGCGACGTTGATGCTGCTTTGCTGTGATTGGAGGTTTTCAGCTGACAGCGCGCTGAGAAACAGGCTTTGCTGTGGCTGAAAATCCCAACTCCTGAGCACACCTGCGGACGCTCGCGTGAGCCCCCTCTAAAGACATCCTCATTGAGGATGCCGGGACTCAGCGCGGAGCGTCCGCGCGGCTCAGTGCGGCTTCCCTCGCTATGGACGTAGCCTTTGTTTTGAGACACCCTCGCCCTCTGCTAGCTCTGTTGATTCACCACTGCCGTCTAACTCACAATAATAGAGGTGTAGTCACAGCTAGGACCAACATACATGTTTCATGCCTATTATAAACTGGAAATTAGCTAGTTAGAGCACCGTCAAAGGAAAATGGCCAGGAATAGTGCAGCTCGCAAGAGGCAGATTCACTGATTTTTTTGTAACTTCTCTCCTCCATCCCCCTCTCCCCAATAATTGGGCTAAATCAAGCTGAATAATAAGGAGCAGGCTCAGAGGAAAAGGTAGAACATTATGTGTTGCACGTTTCCATGTGGTATCTACGTGTTACTAATGCATAAATCGTTTGCTTCGCTTCTCTGATTTAAAGAAATATATACATTTAAAGCTCAAAGTTTATTGAAAGATTTTCAGGACTGATGGGATACAGAAATAAAGAAACAAACAAGGGTGGGGACCTGATGAAGGAGCCGGAGAGGTTCGGAAGCTTGTAACATGTCAACTACTTGTTGGTCCAATAAAAAGTATCATACCCCCTACTCCCTCTCTTGTTACTACATGGAAGAAATAAAGACGGGAGAGGGGGTTATGAAAGTACAGAGTTTACAACCTAGATCTTGTAAGCAGTATAAACAATGCAGCAGGAGCCAAGTCATATCCTCTCCTGCTGGCCCATAAGGACTGGGGGGATGGGGGGGGGGGGGGGGAAGGAGGGAGAGTGAAGGGGGAGGAATAGTGAGATGGGAAAGGAGGGGGGGGAGTTTTCTCATTTATAATGCAGCATAGAGCATTACAGATATTGTAGTGCTTGTTTAATAAGATTGTCAGGGTAAATATGGAAGAATTTCCAGGAGGGGGGTACCCTTGTGAACCCCTAGAAATAGATTACCACAATCTGGTGGAACAAGGTTTGTCGCCCCCCAGTGGTGAAGAGGCCTGCAACTTTTCCCAGCTCTTTCAACTCTTCTTGAACAGGTTCTATAAACGGTGCTTTAGGTGCCTACATGCTTGTTACTTGTCTGTTTGAAGGCCACCTGCAACTTAAACCATGCACTTTCCTCTGGGGATAGGCAGCCGTCAAATACCACCTGTATGGAAGGAACACTGATCATTTATTGAATAAGCGCCTGATCATCCTACACTTATCGGAAAACTCCAATTGACTTGAGATGGAGTTTTTCCAATCGGCAGTTTCGGGGCTTATTGAAAAATCAACTTAAAGTCAGGGTTCCCTATTCCAATGGTTAACTTTCTGAGTGGAGCCTAGCTAGATTAGTGGGTTCAGTCTCACGCGTTTGGTATTATTACTGAAATGGGTTGAATTGGAAGGTTTTGCTTATTAACAGCTAGTGCTTCATTCTCTGCAGCAATGATCTGCCACGTCCGGTTGTCTCTCACTCACTAAATTCAGAAGACATAACATTTTAAATCCATGTAATTGTTTGGTCCAGAGCTGCCCCAACCAAGGTTCGGGTCTAAGGTTCTGTGGGTCGTGACATTGGGGCTCACCTCCATACCTATACCCCAATGCTTTGTGTTTGTTGCGGGTACGATCGAGGCACTTGCTCCTTTTCTAGGGAGGGTTGGGCTGACCACATACTGTAGAACCCGATGTGGAGCCTCTTCCACTTCTGCCATCCAGGTGTTAGCCGCGCCATGTCATAGTTCCTGCAGCAATGGCATGCCCCCGCGAGTGCCCGGAGGTCCTTGGAACTGCAAAGGTTAATGGATTCTTAAAACACCTGGTTAGGAAAGCTGAATAATGGTAAAAACGTCCTTCTGTGGGGCAACTGAGGTTTTGAGATGCCGTATTTTAGTTTACTTCCCTGCTATAGAAGCAGCTAGATAAGGAAATGCGCCGGTAAGCGTGAGCAAAAGTGCAAGAAAAGTCATATGACCACTTTGTCACAAGAACGGCTGGATGTGTCCGTGATTAGGCCCGTGCTTCATGGTAACACTGCCAAGATAGGAGTCCCAGCGGGGCGGCCGAGAACGCAAACCTTTGTAAAATACAGTCAGCTTGTTTATCTTAATCCGACCCTTTCCTAAATCAGATTTAACTGCATATATTGAAGATTTAAGCCCAGTCTCCCGGATTATTAATGAACACGATTAAGTTAGGTATTTAGGCACCTTTTTTAGGATTAGTATAGAATCTTGCCACCTCTCTTAAAGCTGTAGTGTAATTACTTAGAGTGTAAGGGGTCTCTGTGGCAGGAAGTTCCTTTCTTATTGTCTGGTTTTATGTTTGTTATAATTCCCGGTATTGTATTTTGTAAGATACTGCGCACACTGTATTATACATACAGACAAATATACTGTACATACAGTAACCATGTGGAGAAGTTAGGTAGTTGGCATTTTAAGGACAGTTAATCTACATTTTTAGGTCCCTATTCACTAAGTGGTGCTTTGTTATAAAAGTGGGCTGTAAGGTGTCTTCTGGCACTCGAAGGTGTCCTATGACAGTGCCACATAGTCAGGGCCACCAACACAGGGGGGGGGGGGGAGAACTGGGACAAGTGTCCCAGGCCAGAGTGAGAAGGGGGAATTGAGTGAGAGAGGGGGGTTTGAGTGAGAAAGGGGGGTTTGAGCGAGAGAGGGAGGATTGAGTGAGAGAGGGGGGGTTGAGTGAGAGAGGGGGGGTTGAGTGAGAGAGGGGGCATTGAGTAAGAGAAGAGGGGAAGTGTGAAGGGAGGGGAGAGAGAGGGGAGTGAGTGAGAGAGGAAGGGGAGAATGAGTTGGGGAGACAGAGGGGGTGAGTGAGTGAGAGGAGGGGAGATAATGAGAGGAGGAGAGACAGAGATGGGTGAGTGAGTGAGTGAGTGAGTGAGAGGAGGGGGGAGAGTGAGAGATGTATTTATTTCTAAGATGTTTTACCAGGAAGTAATACATTGAGAGTTACCTCTCATTTTCAAGTATGTCCTGGGCACAGAGTTATGATAATACATGGATGCATTAAATGAACAGAGGTTATACATTCCATTTACAGACATGTCAGACAGTTAGAGATAATATATGATTATTTGGTGTATGTAATAGTTAGACAAGATTAAAATTGTGTTAGAAGAGGTAGGATAGCCCTGCAATGTTTTATGTTAAAAGAGGCCCCGCCCAAGATGCTCACAATCTATAAGGAAGGGTAAATTGAAACAGAGTTCAGGGGATGAGAAGGTTGTTGTGTTTCGGATTATAACAAAGCATCTGTAACATTAACAAACATCAGCAAAAGGCAGCAAACGGCGGAGAACCCTTTGGGGCGAGGCAGATGTAAGCTGAAGTGGTTCTCAAAAGAGAGGAGGTGAGGTGAGAGAGAGGAGGGGGGAAATGTGAGTGAGAGGAGAGGGGAAATGTGAGTGAGAGGAGGGGGGGAATGTGAGTGAGAGGAGGGGGGAAATGTGAGTGAGAGGAGAGGGGGAATGTGAGTGAGAGGAGGGGGGAATGTGAGTGAGAGGAGAGGGGAAATGTGAGTGAGAGGAGAGGGGAAATGTGAGTGAGAGGAGGGGGGGAATGTGAGTGAGAGGAGGGGGGAAATGTGAGTGAGAGGAGAGGGGGAATGTGAGTGAGAGGAGGGGGGGATGTGAGTGAGAGGAGAGGGGAAATGTGAGTGAGAAGAGAGGGGAAATGTGAGTGAGAGGAAGGGGGAAATGTGAGTGAGAGGAGGGGGGAAATGTGAGTGAGAGGAGAGGGGAAATGTGAGTGAGAGGAGGGGGAAATGTGAGTGAGAGGAAGGGGAAAATGTGAGTGAGAGGAAGGGGGAAATGTGAGTGAGACGAAGGGGGAAATGTGAGTGAGAGGAGGGGGGAAATGTGAGTGAGATGAGAGAAATGTGAGTGAGAGGAGGGGGGAAATGTGAGTGAGAGGAGGGGGGAAATGTGAGGAGAGGAAGGGGGAAATGTGAGTGAAAGGAGGGGGAAATGTGAGTGAGAGGAGGGGGAAATGTGAGTGAGAGGAGGGGGAAATGTGAGTGAGAGGAAGGGGGAAATGTGAGTGAGAGAAGGGGAAATGTGAGTGAGAGGAGGGGGAAATGTGAGTGAGAGGAAGGGGGAAATGTGAGTGAGAGGAGGGGAGAAATGTGAGTGAGAGGGAGGGGGAAATGTGAGTGAGAGGGAGGGGGAAATGTCAGAGGGAGGGGAAATGTGAGTGAGAGGAGGGGGGAATGTGAGTGAGAGGAGGGGGGAATGTGAGTGAGAGGAGAGGGGAAATGTGAGTGAGAGGAAGGGGGAAATGTGAGTGAGAGGAGAGGGGAAATGTGAGTGAGAGGAGGGGGAAATGTGAGTGAGAGGAAGGGGGAAATGGGAGTGAGAGGAGGGGGAAATGTGAGTGAGAGGAAGGGGAAAATGTGAGTGAAAGGAGGGGGGAAATGTGAGTGAGAGGAGGGGGAAAATGTGAGTGAGATGAGGTAAATGTGAGTGAGAGGAGGGGGGAAATGTGAGTGAGAGGAGGGGGAAATGTGAGTGAGAGGAGGGGGGAAATGTGAGTGAGAGGAAGGGGGAAATGTGAGTGAGAGGAGGGGGAAATGTGAGTGAGAGGAGGGGGAAATGTGAGTGAGAGGAAGGGGGAAATGTCAGTGAGAGAAGGGGGAAATGTCAGTGAGAGGAAGGGGGAAATGTGAGTGAGAGGAGGGGAGAAATGTGAGTGAGAGGGAGGGGGAAATGTGAGTGAGAGGGAGGGGGAAATGTGAGAGGGAGGGGAAATGTGAGTGAGAGGAGGGGGGAAATGTGAGTGAGAGGAGGGGGGAAATGTGAGTGAGAGGAAGGGGGAAATGGGAGTGAGAGGAGGGGGAAATGTGAGTGAGAGGAAGGGGAAAATGTGAGTGAGAGGAAGGGGGAAATGGGAGTGAGAGGAGGGGGAAAATGTGAGTGAGATGAGGTAAATGTGAGTGAGAGGAGGGGGAAAATGTGAGTGAGAGGAAGGGGGAAATGTGAGTGAGAGGAGGGGGAAATGTGAGTGAGAGGAGGGGGAAATGTGAGTGAGAGGAAGGGGGAAATGTGAGTTAGAGAAGGGGGAAATGTGAGTGAGAGGAAGGGGGAAATGTGAGTGAGAGGAGGGGAGAAATGTGAGTGAGAGGGAGGGGGAAATGTGAGTGAGAGGGAGGGGGAAATGTGAGAGGGAGGGGAAATGTGAGTGAGAGGAGGGGGGAAATGTGAGTGAGAGGAGGGGGGAAATGTGAGTGAGAAGGCCTCCTCTTCTGTTCCTGCTCTGGCGAGATCGTGTCCCGAGTGCCCCCTACTAGAGAACAAATTACACTTTCGCCATTGTTTGGGGCAGGGGTGCGCAAACTGGGGGGTGGGAGATTTTTCTTGGGGGGGCCATGGGCGGTTGCAGGGGCCCCGCGCTCTTTCCCAAGGCATTTAGATTAAATGCCGGGGATCGTGTGAGGCCCCTGTAACACTCCACTAACCGAGATTCAGCCGGCTGTGTGACGCATCACCATGGCAATGCGTCGCCAAATGACGCCACGGGGCCATGTGACGTGACATCACATGACCCCGCAGCGTCATTTGACACGGATATAAGGTGGGGGGGGGGGTGCGAGAGCCGGGGCAAGGAAGACAGAGGGGCGCAGCAGCAAAAGTTTGCGCTCCCCTGGCTTAGGGGAATGAGACTTTAACCGAAAATGAGTTGACCAACAACATTTGATGTGTTGAGAGATGTTATTTTTTATTTTGGAGCAGCATAGGCATTTGGGAAACAAGAGCAGTGTAATTGGAGTTATTATTTGTCTCAACTGTAAGGCGCTTATTCAGAACGCTCAGAAAGCGATCAGAGGAAAACGCCCCCTGACTTGAGTCAGGGTTATCGGCAGATTGCAATTAATAACAATCCACACAGGACCACTTAAGTCCAGCAGCTGCGATGGCGTATTTTGTTGTTTTTCTTGTGCTCCCGTAAACACAACATTCATAGGTCACAAATGTGTCAATAATTAACGAGGCCGATTGAACAAATAGATTGATTCATCCGTGTCATTTCTATTTGATCTCTTATTTCTGAGATTAAATAAACATTTGAGAGATTAAAAAGCTCTCCCTTGCATTTCCCCCTCTCTCGTAATGCAGGCGTACAATGCGTAGAAGTAAACTCCTTTCTTTAAGCAGAAGGAAGCAGTGTGTGTGTGCGTGTGTGTGTGTGCGTGTGCGTGTGCGCGTGCGCGTGCGCGTGTGCGTGTGTGTGTAAAACAGAAAGTGAATTCCTGCGCTTCTCCCTTTGGGATAGCAATAAATGGGGATATACAGTGTATATATATATATATATATATATATATATATATATATATATATATATATAGTGTGAAAATCCATAAGATAAAGGAGACTTTTGGTTTACATCCTTTAATCAAATAATGCCAAGCCTGCTAACCACGTCAAGGGATGTAAATCAAAAATCTCCTTTATTTTATAGATTTTTATACCATATATATATATATATATATATATATATATATATATATGCAATACGATACCGCATCAAGATGAAATATCAGAGGCAGCACTCCAAATGGTAATCAAAATATTGTATTGAATCAACAATATTTTGATTACCATTTGGAGTGCTGCCTCTGAGATATATATATATATATAATATATATATTACTGTATGTTCATTTGCATGTCTTAGACAGGTCTGCAACCCTGTCTTTCCCCATTGTCACCCAGCCTACAACGCTTCCACTGCAGCAAGGGATTCTGGGAAATGACATGCAAATGAGCACTCAGTGCCACCTTTTGTCTCAAGCTCGTATTACACAAGCCAATCCTCAAGCCAATGCATGCTGTTTTAAACACAGCTTTTAGACAGAGGCTGGGTGAGATGCAAAGCCATTAAACCCACTCATAGACATGTTTCAACCTTGATGGGTATCATCAGTGTGAGGTTGGTCTTAATGGCAAAGCAGGTTTGAGACTAGACTAGGTAATCACCACTACTATTAAGGTTATGGTGGGTAAAAAAAGTGACAAAAACCCTCCACAGTAAAGCATAAAGCAACTGTAAATATTACTGTATGTTCGTTTGCATGTCTTAGACAGGTCTGCAACCCTGTCTTTCCCCATTGTCACCCAGCCTACAGCGCTTCCACTGCAGCAAGGGATTCTGGGAAATGACATGCAAATGAGCACTCAGAATCCCTTGCTGCAGTGGAAGCGCAAATATATAATCGCCGCGCTTCGTAACAGATATATATATGTGTGTGTGTGTGTGCCAATGTGAGGATATCCTTAGAACCTGTACTGTTGGTGCTACTCGAGGATGAACATCAATTCCTGGAATTATTTTAACTTCTAAACATCAACACGGGCAGTATTTGCTCGCAGAAGTGGCACTTGTTGCCTCAGGGATCCGACACTGTTTGCTGTCATAATTAAAGCTAGTGACTGCGTTTTATAATGCATTGAAAACGTAATTAAACAAAACATCCTGGGGCTGAAACACAGTGGAAATATAAAAGAGCAAATTCCCATAAAAGCAACAATGCAGCAGCCAGCAGCAGGCAAAATGTGCTGGGTTTTCCTGCCCATGCCAGGCATAAGCTTGTAGGGGTCTGTGTTAAAATGGATTTGAAGCAAAAGGTGACACTGTCTGCTCATTAGCATGTCATTACCCAGAATTCCTGGCTGCAGTGGAAGCACTGTATGCTAAGAGATAATGGTGAAAGACAGAGTTGTAGACCTGTCTGTGAGATGGGAATGTGCTCACAAGTGGTACTTTATTTACTCCAAAATCACATACATATTTTACTCTGATGATAATTATGTCCATATTTCCACCTCTAGACCACCATAATGTAGAAAACATGGTTTAACCCATGGGAGTGCTATCTTTTTCCCCTGCGCCCCCCTGCCGGCTGTCCCACTCTCCACGCGCCCCCCCCCCCCCTCCCTCCTTACCTTGACTCAGATGTTCTTGCGTCATGACGTCACATTGCCATGGCAATGTGACGTCACATGACCCCGCGGCGTCATTTGATGCCGCGTTGCCATGGTGACGCGTCATCACAAGACGTCTGAACTAAGGTAAGAGAGAGAGACGTCTGAACTAAGGTAAGGTTTGCCGCTTCCCCGTCATTTAATTTAAATGGCTTTGGGAAGCGCGCGGGGCCTCTGTACCCCACGCGCCCCCCTGCAGATAATCCCCTGGTTTGCGCACCCCTGGTTTAACCCACGCAGTGCTAATAAAGCTAATCACGCACAGGCTGGTGCTAAATCTTCCATATGAATAACACCCCTAGCCCTCCCGGCTGCCAGAGATAGGGTGTACATACAGTGAGTAACACAGTCTCTGATGTTTCCTGACAGGGCTTTGACCTGCTCTACTAGAGTGTTTGCTCAGCGAGTTACCTTTGATCTCGGGGTCTCTCTGGGTTCGGGACAAGGCTGTAGTAGAGTGAATAACAGAACAGGTCGCCAGGAACTTTTCACTTTATTTATCAGTGGTTCAGCAACATAGCGGCAGCCATAGAACAGGTTTTCCAGCATACTGTACATACTGTAATAGGCGCAACAGGACAGGTTTTCAGTGAAACAACACATCTTACATTTCCCTCTTCCTCCAGACAGGAGTTCCATGTAGGCTATATAGGACTGGAACCTCGCGCCTTTCATTGCACGTGGGGTCTGGAATCTCCACCTCTCACCAAGAGTAGCTTCTTTTCGTCACCTAATTCAGGGGTGCACAACCTTTCCCCGTGCGCTCCCCTGCCTGCTCGCCTCAGCAGCTCGCGGACCCCCCCCCCCCGCCCCACTGCTCGTAATCTGCTCGACCCCCCCCCCCCCCACGGCTCGACCCCCCCCACACGGCTCGACTCCCCCCCCACGGCTCGACCCCCCCCACTGCTCGACCCCCCCCCCACTGCTCGACCCCCCCCCACTGCTCGACCCCCCCCCCACTGCTCGACCCCCCCCCCACTGCTCGACCCCCCCCCCCACTGCTCGACCCCCCCCCCACTGCTCGACCCCCCCCCCCACTGCTCGACCCCCACCCCCCACTGCTCGACCCCCCCCCCACTGCTCGACCCCCCCCCCACTGCTCGACCCCCCCCCCCCACTGCTCGACCCCAGCATCAAAAGACGCGCTGGGTCATGTGACGTCATGTGGCCTCGCTGCGCCATTTGACGTCGTGGTACTAGGACGACGTGACGCTGGAAGGGAAGGTAAGTGGGTTATAGAGGCCTCGCGCTGTCCCCCAGCATTTAATTTAGTTGCCGAGGGGGAGGGCATGGGACCTCTTTAACTGCCGCGCCCCCCCCCCAGAAACAGTGCTACATTTATAATGCAGCATATTAGTTCTGGTAGCACTGTGCGGATCATGATATGCTTTAAGTCTGGAAGTCTGCGCATGTTTTAATAAATGTTTAATGATTGTTACGCTGTAAGAAGATCAGGCCTACTTTAGTGTTATTTGCGTACACCTCTTACATATTGCCAACTTTCCGGAATTATTGTTTTTAATAAGCGTGCAGAGATTTATCATCTCGGACAAGAAAGCTCACGCTGGCTTTGCTGGCGTGTGTGCAATTTCATAATGGTAATACCGCTTTCAGAATCAATTTGTAGTACATCATTTAAAAGGTATTATTATGGGGCCACCTGGTTTGACCTGTGAAATAGCTAAGTTTAACCCTTCCGATGCTAGTGGCATTTCTGTAATGTACTTCATACCATATACATTATATTGTGTACAATACTAATTACAAAAGCATGGCATATGTAATAAAAAAAATATGTAAAGCGACAAACAAAGCGCTTTCTTTTTTTTCTTTTGTTTTGACCCAGGATTGAAGCGTGGGGGTCTGCGGAGCTGAATGCCGTTAATTTCAGCTCTGGGGAACCCCTACTTCCGAAGATATATATCTCCATAGGGGATGCTGGTAGCCGCTCTGCTCGGCTAGAAGGGCTCACGTAACGGCCACTTTTCTACACACCCACACCCTGCGGGCCAATAGGAAGCCGTGACATCATCAGGTTCGGCTTCCTATTGGCCCGGCGGGACCTTTAAACTTTAAAGCCCAGCATGCTCAGCTGGAGTGGCTACCAGGTGCTTACTACCGAGGTAGGTATCTCTGGGAGCAAGGGGTCTGAAATCAGGGGTCCCCAGAGCTGAAATTAATGGGGTTCGGCGCTGGAAACCCCCTGCTTCAATCCGGGGTACAAAAATAAACAAGATTTTTTTTTACGCGCTTGAAGTGCTCTTTTAAAGCAATTCCTACTATTAGGTCTAAAATACTTCTTCAGGTTTTTATTTAGCTGCAACGCCGCAATTAAGAGTCCAATATTAATTAATGAGTATATTAGCCTGTCATACGGGAAACCCCCCCTCTCACTCAGCCCTAACAAACCGTATGCAGAATCTCATTCAGCTTCCCCCCATTCGCTGGTCCCCGTCACATACATCATGCTCTCCCCTACTTCTCACTCATGCACACATCATGCAAACAGCCTCTATCCCCCTTATTCAATACGGTGAGATGTTAGTAATGCGTTAACACCCACTCACTTGGAATAAAGTTAACTACGTGTTAACAGCATGTCTGTGTTTTGAGCAGCGGCCTCTCGGGCAGGGAGCGGGTGCAGTGGGATTTAGTTTTTTTTCCCATTGCTGCCAGAATGTCCTGCAGCGTGTTGCAGCAAAATGGTTATTAAAGATTAAGCAGCTGGTTCATTTGGAAAGTGTCGTAAAATTGCCTAAAAACTATCCTAAATGACAGATTGCCCTAATTGCAGGTTTCCGTAATGGTTCTGTTTGCACCCGGCATTGTAACATTCTTTCTAATGCAAGGATGGAAAAATATTTTGGGATCTAGACTCTTAAAAATATTGTAAAGCTATTTCAAGAGCCCAGAGCCCCACGCGGAGGGGGGGCAATATGACCTTGGGTTCACCCCTCCCCCATCTTTGGTAGTTTGTGGGTGTCCCTCATTGGTCAGTTGAGTTGTGGGCAGAATTACCTAAGTGTAGATAACTGTAAAAAAACAATGAGGAAGGAGCCTTGAGATTGGTCAGGTTTGGGTGGGCTTTAACTGGTGGGTGGTATATACACAGGGTCCCGTGTGTTTTCTTCCCTGCACTTTTTTAGTGAAGCAGGTGGAGTAATTAATTGTATTTTCTTTCGTTTTATGTATTTATATGTAATACATATTTTTTTTAAATGGGGACTATAGGATCGTCTTACTCAATGGAACCATTGCTAAATTCTTTGCGTACGGTTGTCGGGCACAGTTTGTGCCACTGACCAAAGCAATACTCAATGAAATGTGTTACTTTGGTGTGTGTGAAATTGTATGAACCCTACATCATGAATGTTAAAAACTGTAGAGAACAAGTTACATGGCTGAGAGATGGTAGGAGTTCAGATTTATATAGGAACTGACACTTGAACACTCGGCTGCTGATACACCTTGATAAAGCACTTATAAGCGCGAAACGCGTAGGTGGTGCGTTTTTTACCCTGTCCATGTGGCAGTAATAAATATTTTGTTTTTATTGGGGTCCTCTTGTGATGGCTCATTTCTCCCACTTGCAGTTGTGCTCCGTTTTCTGCCCACACCTGCTTTGATCACCCACAGGAAAGCAAAACAGAAAGGGTTGTCCTTGTCTACTCCCACTCACAGACCCTGGGAACACGCGAGGTTTAAGATTTTTTACTTTAATGAGTGAATTCTGTGCCGGTCTCACTGCCAACTCTTCTGGGGTTTTTTTTTAGCGTTCTTGTTCCTGTCAGGAACATGTCTCTCATTAGCACATTTTCTCTCTCTTTCTCACCATCTTTCTCCCACACTGGCTCATACGCAGACTGCTGCTTTAAGCTGCTCTGCCCAATCTGATCCTAAACCACCAACTGGGAGGGGGACAAATACTGCAAGCTGGCAGCAATGCATTCTGGATTTGCAGCCACTACTACGTATATGCACCCATGGCGGAGCTAGGGTTGGGCGGTATTACCGATATATGGAAATATCGCAATAACAGAATCTCCTAGTGTGTTGAGAAATGGGAAATTACCTGTTGTCGCAATGTTTTGTGATGCCGGTGCAGTGAGAGCAGTTTTTAAGCTGCTGCTGTGCTGTCTTTCTCTGCCTCTCTCACCCGTCCTCTTCCTTCTCTCTGCTTCTGAATGCTACTGAATCAGAGGTAGGGGGAGGAGCTTCTGAAAGCATGTGAGAGCAGAGGCAGAAGTGAAAGGTAAGAACTCCACACTTAGCTTTTGTAAACCCCCATAGCCCCCCCCCCCCTTAGGACACTTAACCCCTTCCCCACCCTCCTCCTGGAGCCCTTAACCTCTTCCTCTCTACCCTCTTGGATCCTTAACCCCTTCCTCTCTCCCCATGGGGCTCTTAACGCCTTCCCCACCCTCTCCATGGTTGACTTAACCCCTACCTCTCTTCCCCCTGGGACACTTAACCCCTTCCTCTCTACCTCATTGGACACCTCACCCATTCCTCTCTTTGCCCCAGGGCCAATTAACCCCTTCCTCTCTTCCACCCCATGGACACTTAACCGCTTCCTCTCTCCCCCTTGGACTCCTAACCCCTTCCTCTCTCCCCCCTGGGACCCTTAACCCCTTTCTACACCCTCCCTCTGGGGCACTTAACCCCTTCCTCTATCTCCACTGGGATGCTTAACCCCCCTCCCCTTCCATGCCTGCACTTTGCTCTTTCTCACCTGCGCTGCTTCCATCACTCTCACCCTTTATGAAAATGTTAAAAATGAATTAAAACAGATTTTTCGACAATTCATGGTTGTCGAAAAATCTGTTTAATATATATTTTTAACATTTTATAAGTGATAAGTGTTTTTAAATGGAGGGAGTATCCCGGGTGAGAGTGATGGGACGAGGGGTGGATGAATGAAGGTGATGCTATGGTGATGGGAGCAGTGTAGGTGAGTAATGGGATGAGGGGGGTGTTAGGGTGATGGGGGCAGTGTAGGTGAGAGTTATGGGAAGAGGGAGATGTTAGGGGGATGGGAACAGTGTAGGTGATGGAATGAGGGGAATGTTAGGGAGATGGGAGCAGTGTAGGTGAGTGATGGGATGAGGGGGATGTTAGGGTGATGGGAGCAGTGTAGGTGAGTGATGGGATGAGGGGGATGTTGGGGTGATAGGAGCAGTATAGGTGAGTGATGGGATGAGGGGGATGTTGGGGTGTTGGGAGCAGTGTAGGTGAGTGATGGCATGAGGGGGATGTTACGGGGATGGGAGCAGTGTAGGTGAGTGATGGGATGAGGGGGATGTTAGGGAGATGGGAGCAGTGTAGGTGAGTGATGGGATGAGGGGGAAGTTAGGGAGATGGGAGCAGTGTAGGTGAGTGATGGGATGAGGGGGATGTTAGGGTGATGGGAGCTGTGTATGTGAGTGATAGGATTAGGGGGATGGGAGCAGTGTATGTGAGTGATAGGATTAGGGGGATGGGAGCAGTGTAGGTGAGTGATGGGATGAGGGGGAAGTTGGGGAGATGGGAGCAGTGTAGGTGAGTGATGGATGAGGGGGATGTTAGGGTGATGGGAGCAGTGTAGGTGAGTGATGGGATGAGGGGGATGTTAGGGGGGTGGGAGCAGTGTAGGTGAGTGATGGGATGTGGGGGATGTTACGGTGATAGGAGCAGTGTAGGTGAGTGATGGGAGCAGTGTAGGTGAGTGATGAGATGAGGGGGATGTTAGGGTGATGGAAGCAGTGTAGGAGAGAGTGATGGGATGAGGGAGATGTTAGGGTGATGGGTGCAGTGTAGGTGAGTGATGGGATGAGGTGGATGTTAGGGTGATGGACGCAGTGTAGGAGAGAGTGATGGGATGTGGAGGATGTTAGGGTGATGGGGGCAGTGTAGGTGAGTGATGGGATGAGGGAGATGTTAGGGTGATGGGAGCAGTGTAGGTGAGTGATGGGATGAGGGGGATGTTAGGGTGATGGGTGCAGTGTAGGTGAGTGATGGGATAAGGGGGATGTTAGGGTGATAGGAGCAGTGTAGGTGAGTGATGGGATGATGGGAATGGTGGGGTGATGGGAGCAGTGTAGGTGGTTGATGGGATGAGGGGGATGTTAGGGGGATGGGAGCAGTGTAGGTGAGTGATGGGATGAGGGGGATGTTAGGGTGATGGAAGCAGTGTAGGAGAGAGTGATGGGATGAGGAGGATGTTAGGGTGATGGGGGCAGTGTAGGTGAGTGATGGGATGAGGGAGATATTAGGGTGATGGGAGCAGTGTAAGTGAGTGATGGGATGAGGGGGATGTTGGGGTGATAGGAGCAGTGTAGGCGAGAGTGATGGGATGAGGAGGATGTTAGGGTGATGGGGGCAGTGAAGGTGAGTGATGGGATGAGGGGGATGTTAGGGTTATGGAGCAGTGTAGGTAAGTGATGGGATGAGGGAGATGTTACAGGGATGGGAGCAGTGTAGGTGAGTGATGGGATGAAGGGGGTGTTGGGTTAATGGGAGCAGTGTAGGTGAGAGTGATGGGATGAGGGGGATGTTGGGGTGATGGGAGCATTGTAGGTGAGTGATGGGATGAGGGGGATGTTAGTGTGATGGGAGCAGTCTAGGTGAGTGATGGTATGAGGGGGATGTTAGGGTGATGGGAGCTGTGTTGGTGAGTGATAGGATGAGGGGGATGTTAGGGAGATGGGAGCTGTGTAGGTGAGTGATGGATGAGGGGGATGTTAGGGTGATGGGAGCAGTGTAGGTGAGTGATGGGATGAGGGGGATGTTAGGGTGATGGGAGCAGTGTAGGTGAGTGATGGGATGAGGGGGATGGGAGCAGTGTAGGTGAGTGATGGGAAGAGGGAGATGGGATGAGGGGGATGTTAGGGTGATGGGAGCTGTGTTGGTGAGTGATAGGATGAGGGGGATGTTAGGGAGATGGGAGCTGTGTAGGTGAGTGATGGATGAGGGGGATGTTAGGGTGATGGGAGCAGTGTAGGTGAGTGATGGGATGAGGGGGATGTTAGGGTGATGGGAGCAGTGTAGGTGAGTGATGGGATGAGGGGGATGGGAGCAGTGTAGGTGAGTGATGGGAAGAGGGAGATGTTAGGGAGATGGGATGAGAGGATGTTAGGGTGATGGGAGCAGTGTAGGTGAGTGATGGGATGAGGGGGATGTTAGGGTGATGGGAGCAGTGTAGGTGAGTGATGGGATGAGGGGGATGTTAGGGTGATGGGAGCAGTGTAGGTGAGTGATGGGATGAGGGGGATGTTAGGGTGATGGGAGCAGTGTAGGTGAGTGATGGGATGAGGGGGATGTTAGGGTGATGGGAGCAGTGTAGGTGAGTGATGGGATGAGAGGATGTTAGGGTGATGGGAGCAGTGTAGGAGACAGTGATGGGATGAGGGAGATGTTAGGGTGATGGGTGCAGTGTAGGTGAGTGATGGGATGAGGGGGATGTTAGGGTGATGGAAGCAGTGTAGGAGAGAGTGATGGGATGTGGAGGATGTTAGGGTGATGGGGGCAGTGTAGGTGAGTGATGGGATGAGGGGGATGTTAGGGTGATGGGAGCAGTGTAAGTGAGTGATGGGATAAGGGGGATGTTAGGGTGATGGGAGCAGTGTAGGTGAGTGATGGGATGAGGGGGATGTTAGGGTGATGGGTGCAGTGTAGATGAGTGATGGGATGAGGGGGATGTTAGGGGGATGGATGCAGTGTAGGTGAGTGATGGGATGAGGGGGATGTTAGCAGTGTAAGTGAGTGAGGGGATGAGGGGATGTTAGGGTGATGGAAGCAGTGTAGGAGAGAGTGATGGGATGAGGAGGATGTTAGGGTGATGGGGGCAGTGTAGGTGAGTGATGGGATGCGGGAGATGTTAGGGTGATGGGAGCAGTGTAAGTGAGTGATGGGATGAGGGGGATGTTGGGGTGATAGGAGCAGTGTAGGCGAGAGTGATGGGATGAGGAGGGTGATGGGGCAGTGTAGGTGAGTGATGGGATGAGGGGGATGTTAGGGTGATGGAGCAGTGTCGGTAAGTGATGGGATGAGGGAGATGTTACAGGGATGGGAGCAGTGTAGGTGAGTGATGGGATGAAGGGGGTGTTGGGTTAATGGGAGCAGTGTAGGTGAGAGTGACGGGATGAGTGGGATGTTGGGGTGATGGGAGCAGTGTAGGTGAGTGATGGGATGAGGGGGATGTTAGGGGTATGAGAGCAGTGTAGGCGAGTGATGGGATGAGGGAGATGTTAGGGTGATGGGAGCAGTCTAGGTGAGTGATGGTATGAGGGGGATGTTAGGGTGATGGGAGCAGTGTAGGTGAGTGATGGGATGAGGGGGATGTTAGGGTAATGGGAGCAGTGTAGGTGAGTGATGGGATGAGGGGGATGGGAGCAGTGTAGGTGAGTGATGGGAAGAGGGAGATGTTAGGGAGAAGGGAGCAGTGTAGGTGAGTGATGGGATGAGAGGATGTTAGGGTGATGGGAGCAGTGTAGGTGAGTGATGGGATGAGGGGGATGTTAGGGTGATGGGAGCAGTGTAGGTGAGTGATGGTATGAGGGGGATGTTAGGGTGATGGGAGCAGTGTAGGTGAGTGATGGGATGAGGGGGATGTTAGGGTGATGGGAGCAGTGTAGGTGAGTGATGGGATGAGGGGGATGTTAGGGTGATGGGAGCAGTGTAGGTGAGTGATGGGATGAGGGGGATGGGAGCAGTGTAGGTGAGTGATGGGAAGAGGGAGATGTTAGGGAGAAGGGAGCAGTGTAGGTGAGTGATGGGATGAGAGGATGTTAGGGTGATGGGAGCAGTGTAGGTGAGTGATGGGATGAGGGGGATGTTAGGGTGATGGGAGCAGTGTAGGTGAGTGATGGGATGAGGGGGATGTTAGGGTGATGGGAGCAGTGTAGGTGAGTGATGGGATGAGGGGGATGTTAGGGTGATGGGATGCGGGAGATGTTAGGGTGATGGGAGCAGTGTAAGTGAGTGATGGGATGAGGGGGATGTTGGGGTGATAGGAGCAGTGTAGGCGAGAGTGATGGGATGAGGAGGGTGATGGGGCAGTGTAGGTGAGTGATGGGATGAGGGGGATGTTAGGGTGATGGAGCAGTGTCGGTAAGTGACGGGATGAGGGAGATGTTACAGGGATGGGAGCAGTGTAGGTGAGTGATGGGATGAAGGGGGTGTTGGGTTAATGGGAGCAGTGTAGGTGAGAGTGACGGGATGAGTGGGATGTTGGGGTGATGGGAGCAGTGTAGGTGAGTAATGGGATGAGGGGGATGTTAGGGGTATGAGAGCAGTGTAGGCGAGTGATGGGATGAGGGAGATGTTAGGGTGATGGGAGCAGTCTAGGTGAGTGATGGTATGAGGGGGATGTTAGGGTGATGGGAGCAGTGTAGGTGAGTGATGGGATGAGGGGGATGTTAGGGTAATGGGAGCAGTGTAGGTGAGTGATGGGATGAGGGGGATGGGAGCAGTGTAGGTGAGTGATGGGAAGAGGGAGATGTTAGGGAGAAGGGAGCAGTGTAGGTGAGTGATGGGATGAGAGGATGTTAGGGTGATGGGAGCAGTGTAGGTGAGTGATGGGATGAGGGGGATGTTAGGGTGATGGGAGCAGTGTAGGTGAGTGATGGTATGAGGGGGATGTTAGGGTGATGGGAGCAGTGTAGGTGAGTGATGGGATGAGGGGGATGTTAGGGTGATGGGAGCAGTGTAGGTGAGTGATGGGATGAGGGGGATGTTAGGGTGATGGGAGCAGTGTAGGTGAGTGATGGGATGAGGGGGATGGGAGCAGTGTAAGTGAGTGATGGGAAGAGGGAGATGTTAGGGAGAAGGGAGCAGTGTAGGTGAGTGATGGGATGAGAGGATGTTAGGGTGATGGGAGCAGTGTAGGTGAGTGATGGGATGAGGGGGATGTTAGGGTGATGGGAGCAGTGTAGGTGAGTGATGGGATGAGGGGGATGTTAGGGTGATGGGAGCAGTGTAGGTGAGTGATGGGATGAGGGGGATGTTAGGGTGATGGGAGCAGTGTAGGTGAGTGATGGATGAGAGGATATTAGGGTGATGGGAGCAGTGTAGGTGAGTGATGGTATGAGGGGGTTGTTAGGGAGAAGGGAGCAGTGTAGGTGAGTGATGGGTTGAGAGGATGTTACGGTGATAGGAGCAGTGTAGGTGAGTGATGGGATGAGGGGGATGTTGGGGTGATAGGAGCAGTGTAGGTGAGTGATGGGATGAGGGGGATGGGAGCAGTGTAGGTGAGTGATGGGAAGAGGGAGATGTTAGGGAGATGGGAGCAGTGTAGGTGAGTGATGGGATGAGAGGATGTTAGGGTGATGGGAGCAGTGTAGGTGAGTGATGGGATGAGGGGGTTGTTAGGGAGATGGGAGCAGTGTAGGTGAGTGATGGGATGAGGGGGATGTTAGGGGGATGGGAGCAGTGTAGGTAAGTGATGGGATGAGGGGGATGTTAGGGGATGGGAGCAGTGTAAGTGAGAGTGATGGGATGAGGGGGATGTTAGGGTGATGGGAGCAGTGTAGGTGAGTGATAGGATGTGGGGGATGTTAGGGAGATGGGAGCAGTGTAGGTGAGTGATGGGATGAGGGGGATGGGAGCAGTGTAGGTAAGTGATGGGATGAGGGAGATGTTAGGGGGATGGGAGCAGTGTAGGTGAGTGATGGGATGAGGGAGCTGTTAGGGAGATGGGTGCAGTGTAGGTGAGTGATGGGATGAGGGGGATGTTAGGGTGATGGTAGCAGTGTAGGTGAGTGATGGGATGAGGGGGATGGGAGCAGTGTAGGTGAGTGATGGGAAGAGGGAGATGTTAGGGAGAAGGGAGCAGTGTAGGTGAGTGATGGGATGAGAGGATGTTAGGGTGATGGGAGCAGTGTAGGTGAGTGATGGGATGAGGGGGATGTTAGGGTGATGGGAGCAGTGTAGGTGAGTGATGGTATGAGGGGGATGTTAGGGTGATGGGAGCAGTGTAGGTGAGTGATGGGATGAGGGGGATGTTAGGGTGATGGGAGCAGTGTAGGTGAGTGATGGGATGAGGGGGATGTTAGGGTGATGGGAGCAGTGTAGGTGAGTGATGGGATGAGGGGGATGGGAGCAGTGTAAGTGAGTGATGGGAAGAGGGAGATGTTAGGGAGAAGGGAGCAGTGTAGGTGAGTGATGGGATGAGAGGATGTTAGGGTGATGGGAGCAGTGTAGGTGAGTGATGGGATGAGGGAGATGTTAGGGTGATGGGAGCAGTGTAGGTGAGTGATGGGATGAGGGGGATGTTAGGGTGATGGGAGCAGTGTAGGTGAGTGATGGGATGAGGGGGATGTTAGGGTGATGGGAGCAGTGTAGGTGAGTGATGGGATGAGGGGGATGTTAGGGTGATGGGAGCAGTGTAGGTGAGTGATGGATGAGAGGATATTAGGGTGATGGGAGCAGTGTAGGTGAGTGATGGTATGAGGGGGTTGTTAGGGAGAAGGGAGCAGTGTAGGTGAGTGATGGGTTGAGAGGATGTTACGGTGATAGGAGCAGTGTAGGTGAGTGATGGGATGAGGGGGATGTTGGGGTGATAGGAGCAGTGTAGGTGAGTGATGGGATGAGGGGGATGGGAGCAGTGTAGGTGAGTGATGGGAAGAGGGAGATGTTAGGGAGATGGGAGCAGTGTAGGTGAGTGATGGGATGAGAGGATGTTAGGGTGATGGGAGCAGTGTAGGTGAGTGATGGGATGAGGGGGTTGTTAGGGAGATGGGAGCAGTGTAGGTGAGTGATGGGATGAGGGGGATGTTAGGGGGATGGGAGCAGTGTAGGTGAGTGATGGGATGAGGGGGATGTTAGGGGATGGGAGCAGTGTAAGTGAGAGTGATGGGATGAGGGGGATGTTAGGGTGATGGGAGCAGTGTAGGTGAGTGATAGGATGTGGGGGATGTTAGGGAGATGGGAGCAGTGTAGGTGAGTGATGGGATGAGGGGGATGGGAGCAGTGTAGGTAAGTGATGGGATGAGGGAGATGTTAGGGGGATGGGAGCAGTGTAGGTGAGTGATGGGATGAGGGAGCTGTTAGGGAGATGGGTGCAGTGTAGGTGAGTGATGGGATGAGGGGGATGTTAGGGTGATGGTAGCAGTGTAGGTGAGTGATGGGATGAGGGAGATGGGAGCAGTGTAGGTGAGAGTGATGGGATGAGGGGGATGTTAGGGTGATGGGAGCAGTGTAGGTGAGTGATGGGATGAGGGGGGTGGGAGCAGCGTAGGTGAGTGATGGGATGAGGGGGGTGTTAGGGTGATGGGAGCAATGTAGGTTAGTGATGGGATGAGGGTTATGGGAGCAGTGTTGGTGAGAAAAGGTGACGTGCAGACATGGAATAGGTTTGGGAATAAAGGTCTCTGTGTTCTAGTAAATGTAAAGAAAATGTATTTATTTTGAGAACATATTTTATTTAGATTTACTAGAACATTTTCAGAATTTGATTTTAACAAATGTATCGCGATTGAAATAGTTATCACGTTAAATTTCTTAATATCGTTATCAGCGTGAGAATGTTGATATCGCACAGCCCTAGGTGGAGCATGCTGGCAGAGTAGGGTTCTATCTTAGCTCTGAACGGGTAAAACATAACCCCAAAATAGACAAGGAAAAGTTCTCTTGCAGTTCTCTTGCTGACCACAGGAGGTCACAGTAGCTCTTAAAAAAATGCATTAAGTAGAAATAACCGTGTTAGGCTGCGCTTATAGTGACAGCGACATCGCGGTAAAACAAATGCATTTCCGCCATCGCGTGCGCTTATAGTAAGCGCGATGCGCCGGAGCGACGTTTTGGTCCCGATCGCCTGAAGTCATCTCTATTTGTTTTTTCCAGCGACCATAGCCTGACCATTGCCGGCACTATAAACGCAGCCTTCGTCCAGTCGCGATAGTGCAGAGTAAATCAGTACTTCAGAATTAGGTGATACCTTTTTTTATTTGTACTAACAATAGATATTATAGGTCAGCAATACTGATTCTCAAAATATTCCTTGTGTGGATCACAGATATAGAACCCAAGATAACAATCTAAGTAGATGTATGTATATCTTTATTTGTTTAGCACCATTAATGTACATAGCACTTAACAGCAGTAATATACGTGACATAATAATATAAAATAACAAATAACACATAATGTGAATAAGCGCTTCAGACCTTAAAGTTAGGAAAAGGAGTCCCTACCCCTAAGAGCTTACAATCTAATTGGTAAGTAGGAAGAACATAGAGACAGTAGGAGGGTGTTCTGTTAAGTGCGTCTGCAAGGGATCAAGGTTGATGTATGAGGTGTATAGGATCAGCCATGGAACTATCCATATGCTTCATTAAGGAGGTGGGTTTGTCTTAAAAGTGGATAGAGAGGGTGCTAGTTGGCTATTGAGGGGAAGGGCATCCCAGAGGTGTGGGGTAGTGAGTGAAAAAGGTTTTAGGCGGGAGAGGCTCTAGATATAAAAGGGGTAGGTGTATAGAGAGAATTGAGACGAGGCAGGAAGGAATGGCAGGGAGAGTAGTGAATAAACAGAAAGAGCAAATGCAATATTCTAAAGAAACTACTGTTCTCTAATATAAAGTGTAGGAAAGTGAAATATTCTCCTGTACAACTCCTCTTTAATTTTAACATCTCACTATTTACGATAGGGTAATAGCTTTGTAGATGTATGTGCAGGAATCTAGCTAAGCATTATGGAACATAAGTAAGCTCCTTAGATCCTCAAAGCAGGAACCTCATTGGTTATGGAATCAGTTTGCATCATCACTGCAATACAAATGTTATATTGTTAATGTGTATTTATCGCACCCATTGTACACTGATGTTGGTGCCGTATACATACATGACAATGATAAACTATAACCAGATAAGCAGCCATTCTATTCTCCGGGGCCACATGCCATACCAGATCTTTCTTGATGATCTATAACATGTGCAAACACAGGTGAATGCATCAAATTTATTTATTTATTTATAAAATATTTTACCAGGAAGTAATACATTGAGAGTTACCTCTCGTTTTCAAGTATGTCCTGGGCACAGAGTTAAGACAAATAATACATGCTTACAAATGGTTGCATAAATGAACAGGGTATACATTATATAAAAGACATTGCATGCACAGTTAAAGATAATAAATATTATGGGCGTATGAAACAGTTACAGACCAGATTAAAATGTGAGACAGCCTTAGATTTGAAAGAACTTAAACTGGTGGTGGATGTGAGAGTCTCTGGTAGGTTGTTCCAGTTTTGGGGTGCACGGTAAGAGAAGGAGGAACGTCCGGATACTTTGTTGAGCCTTGGGACCATGAACAGTCTTTTGGAGTCTGATCTAATGTGCACATGCATATGATAATTTGTTCGATCACCCAATAACTTGGGAAACATTTGAGAGCCTGAGATTTATAACTACCCAGAATCCCTCAGACCGGAGTGCTGAGTGCTTCCCTTGTTTTCTGTCTGTCCATCAGAACCTGACTGACCCAGAACTGGCTTTCTGACTTGTTTTTTGGTGACATTTGGAAAGAGTAATTGAAAAAAAAATTATTATTATTATTTTGTTGTTAATGCCAAATTGCTTTACTGTATATATGTCAGTTGTAAAGCAGCATTCCTTGCAGCACATTTTTTTGTTTAGTTTTATTATATATTAAATGCAGCATTTGATTACCTTAAACGAAAATGAATTACCTAAGCTGCCGATCGATCCATTCCCCTGTGATCAATCGGCAAATATACTGCTCCCAGGGTTCACCTAATGGCCGACACTGAATCAACCCTTCAGCCAGTGGATTGCCTCAAATACAATGTAACCTTATATCACTAAAGGTAACATTGTCTATTGTTACAGCTTTCCACTCAGCCACAGTCACCTGCTGGGAACACTGCAACAGATCTGTTGCCAATCTCTTGCACTGCTGGGGAGATGTGCCAGAGCCTGCTATAGCAACCGCAGGATGCTATAGGATCGATCACAGGACAACGGATCGATCGGAAGCTTCGGTAATTAGCTTCCATTAAGGGTACCCAAATGCGGCAAATATATTTTTTTAATGTGCTGCGAAGAATTCTGCTTTAAGGCAGCAATCCCGCCCATTTTGGATGTTGAAATTTGAGGGTTTCTCCAGAGCTGAACCCATATATTTTCAGCTCCAGGGAACCTTCTAGTGAATTTGCTAAATTAAAGCAGCAATACTACTGCTATTTTTTTTCCTTTTCTTTTTTTCTTATTTGTATATGTAAAGCATGGGACAATGTATAATTGTACATTCTTACCAAAGCTGGCAATCGTTTAGTGCTCCTGTTATAAATGTGTAAAAATCCTGATTGTGTGCCTAACATAACGGCTGTCTTTCAGTTTCAAATCAATCCTTCAGTCAGTGTAACTCAGCAGCTACAATGTATCCTCATATTACTAAAGTAATGTTATCTGTTGCTACAGTTTACGGCTCAAACGGCAACAAATTATCTTTAACAGGAAAGTGTTGCAAAGATCTTCCCTTGCTGGGGAGGTGGGCTAAAACCCTGCTGTAGAAATCAAAGAATGCTTTAAAACTCATTAAAAAGGGCATTAAGAGTTGAATACAAATGAAAAAAAAAGTCATTTATCTAATACTACAGAACTGATTTATTAAAAAAAGAAACGATATAACATTCCACGTTTTGCTACTTTAACATGTGCAGAAAAACACTGCTTCACTCAATACCAATAATATGCTTAGCTTAAAACGTAATGTTTAATTAGTGTATCAAGATAAAAAAAAAAGTGTAATAAACCCCAAATAAAATTGAAAAAATATATAGATGTGTTACCAGAGAAAGCTAAGTGTGACATTAGGAATTTTGGGTACCTAATGACATTTTCACCTATTCTCTTGCATACCACTGCACAGCCATAGCTCTCAATAATCTATTGCAGGGGGTACGCAAAATGGTGGGCGCGCAACATTTTCTAAGGGGGACGCCGAAACCGAGCCCCGCACTTACAGAGGCCCCGCAATTTCCCCCATAACATTTAAACTGATTGCTGGGGGAAGAGCGTGGGGCCTCTGTAATGGCCTCTTACCTTCTCTCTGGCTTCTCCTTCATCTTCTGATAGCGACAATATGTTGCCATGACTACATGGCATCAAATGACGCGGCGACACGTTGCCATGACAACATGACGTCGCTTGACGCCGCAGAGTTGAGGAGATACCGGAGAGTAGGTAAGAGGCAGCAGGGGCGTGACTTAAAAAGTTTGCGCTCCCCTGATCTTTTGGGGAATTTTGTTGGGGGGGGGGGCGCAGCGGTTGTAGCGGCCCCACGCTCTTAAGTAAAAGGCCCGGGGGTCCGCGCAAGGCCTCTGCAATCTCAACTTACCAGTTTTCTGTAGTCTTATGGACGTGTCGCCATGGCAACACAGCGTCAAATGATGCCGCGGGGTCATGTGACATACACATCGCCATGGTAACGGGTGGCAAATGACGCTGCAGGGTGACGTGAGGTCACATGACCCGCGGTGTAATTTTACGCCGGGTCACATAAGGGGGGGGAGGGGAGCACGAGCGCTGGGGCTGTCGCACAGGGGGGGCGCAGCTCCAAAACTTTGCGCACCCCTGATATACTGTAGAATGTTAAACGTGTTCTATGATGCCAATGAAGCTTGTTATGAATTCACAGTTGTCTTCTATCAAAATGTATATAGATCATTCTTTATACATGTCTGGCAACTGGACTCACTGCCTCCTGTGACTGTTTTTGCTAGTGTATAATGTAACAGAAATAGTTTAATGTAGCCAAAAGCTAGTTACACACTTTGGCAGCATTTACTTCCTAAATCTGGCGAGCATGCAGCAAGTTGAAATATTATTGTTCTCACGTGTAGTGTTATTCTTTATGGGAAAAAGAGGAAGGTAGGTAACTGTGTTTGATCTATCCCACCGATAGTACCTATTAACAACTGGAACATGTGCAGATGTTAGTAGTGAGGTGAACAGTAGTGAGGTACACAGCCTCATATAGATCCTTACTACATATATATGGCAGACTAGCTAAATAATCAATAAATTGCCATTTTTATGGAGAGCATTATGGGGGTACGATCATATACAGGCATACCCCGCATTAACGTACGCAATGGGACCGGAGCATGTATGTAAAGTGAAAATGTACTTAAAGTGAAGCACTTCCTTTTCCCCACTTATCGATGCATGTACTGTACTGCAATCGTCATATACTGCTGCGGCAGAGTTTATTCGAGCATTTGCCCGTTCTCTGCCGCAGCAGTAGCCTGGCGCGCGCCCGAGAGTGACGGGCGCGCGCCGAAGCAGCGGAAGAGCGCCCTCCGATCGGGGCGCTCTCCCTACCGCTGCCGGGTCCGCCGGGTCCCCCGGAACCCCCTGCCGCTGTCCCGCGATCGCGGGACACCAGGGCTCCCTCGGGGAGCCCCTGGACGCGCGTGCAGGGGGCGCACGCTCCCGATGACGCGTGACCGCGCGTCTATGACGCGCGGCACGCCGAGGGGCGGCCACTAGCAAGCCGGGAGATTTCCCGGCTTGCGGTACCGACCACACTCGGATAAAGTGTGTCGGTACTGTACGTGCATAACTGATGTAAATAACGCATTTGTAACAGGCTCTATAGTCTCCCTGCTTGTGCACAGCTTCAGTGCAGGTAGGGAGTTCAACTTTGCTGTTCAGGACGTGCTAACAGGCGCATGCGTGAGCTGCCGTTTGAAGGGGGAAGGGAAGTGCAAGGTGTTCGAGATCCCATGGAGAAACGCATCAGCTCCCCATGTCAGACAGTGGTGTAAATGACCTAATTGTGAGATTGGGGCAGGGGGAGAAGGAACATGAGAGGGCTAGTGCACCTTTAAACAAACACGTCCTCTCTCGACTGCCTCATGACATCATCAGCAGGCACCTGATCAACGCGCGTTTCGCGTTGGAACGCTTCTTCCACAGTATGCTGTAGGGAGGTGTTTTAAATAGCAGTCTTTTATTAGATTTCTGCTCCTTCCATTGCACCTTACCTTAGAGAACATAGGGAGAAGCAAGGTGTTTTCTTTTGGTGTATATTAACATATGCTGAATTAAAGTCAGCCTAGAAATGTGCAAATGTATCAACAAAACATTTTGTTTACACTTGAAACAAATGCTAAAGAATAAAGAATTATTACTGACAAACTGCATGGTGTTGGGGTCTGCTGATTATTAGTTTCCTGTGTGTCATACCCGAAGTGCCCTCACCATCTTCGGGCTTTAATCAAGGGTTCTCCAGGAATATTTTGGACAAAATAAGCCCTGCCCCTAACCATAAACCAGTGTTTCCCAACTCCAGTTTTCAGGGAACCCCAACTGGACAAGTCTTAAGGATATCCCTGCTCCAGCACAGGTGGGTCAATTAGCAGCTCAGTAATTTTGACTGAGCCACCTGTGCTGAAGCAGGGATATCCTTAAGACCTGACCTGTTGGTGTTCCCTGAACACTGCAACACTGAAGTGAATTGTTTACCTTCCATATATATATCAGTGTCATCATAAGCCCTTTTAATGACAGTATACTGTAGGTTAAAATGTCGTAGTTGCTGAATTTGTTTTAAATGTATACATTATTTTCAATAATGATTTTTCATGGGACTCTCTTTTTTGAGGTTGGTGGGGAGGCACCGTTAGGGCCTCCGTGCCTAACAGGAGGAATATTAGTAAAGAGATATTTAGTGTTGGGGAGCAGATTACTGTCATTTGGTTGGAGTATACATGTGTATTAAATCAGTATGAGATACATGACAATCAACTCATAATAATATGTTTCTACACCTATGTTACACATTAGTTTATTCTTATGTAGCTGTGATAGTTTAAACCCAGTCCCAAAGAGCCTACAATATATATATATTTATATATATATAGTCAGATAAGGCAGTTGGCACTCCAATAGGTGCTGGTAAGCCACAGGTGCACGTCCCATATAGAGAATGTAGTTATACGTTACCGTTCCAAGGATTGGTAAACAAGAGACAGCACTCAATGTTGAAAATCAAAGTGTATTAGTGAAAGCAAAAATACATCCAGAAACCCAACGTTTCGGTCCTACAGAATGGGACCTTCCTCAGGGGGATACCTATATATATATATATAATTCCCTCCTGCCTTTATACTGTCTGCGCAACCATTACAGATCACTTACAAGTATGACCATTTCTTTGTGACGTACAGTACTGCATGTTTATCTTATCTGAAAGGGACTTCATGTATATTTACTGGGAATGGGTACAAGCCGTACCTCACTGTGCTGGACGTGGTCACCGGGAAAGACCTTTCTTACTTAAAAATAACAATGTAAATTATTAGCCAACCAATGAATGAACGTTCCAACATAACCTTTAAAACTACAAACAGACGCGGGTGGCAGCTGATGAAAGCAGAGGGATGCGCTACCAGAGGTTACTGGTAGGGAACATTTTATTCTTTGTGAGGTCGCTGCTCTGCTCAGCAGGTTAAACACAGAGAGCGGGTTAACGCATCTGACAGGTATGTAAAGGGAAACAGGGACTCGCGGTGGTACAGACCAAGATTATAACCATTTCCTGCTTCACTGCTGAATGGCCCAGCGACGCATTGCTTGTCCAGGCAGTGAGGAAGATACAGGTCATTTACTGATACTAACCCTATGGGCAGCGGCGGATTTCCAAATTTGGCGCCCTTTGGCACTTGCCTTTGTCGGCCGCCTCCTTGGTGCCGCCCTCCTGCTTCTTTGGAATCCCGGTGTCAAGTGACGCCGTATGGTGGCGCGTTGCCATGGAAACGTGGTGTCATGGCATCAGTTGACGTCGCGTTGACATGGCAACGAGATGCCGCGTGACATCATGGTGGGGGCGTCCGCAGCGTTATTTGACACCGGGATTCCAAAGGAGCAGGAGGACGGCAGGAATGAGGCGGCCGACACAGGCAAGTACCTTCCCATTAGGTCCAATAGGCCCGAGAGCGCTGAAAAATTATATGGGGGCGGAAATTTTTGCCGCCCCCAAAATGTTGCCACCTTACGCCCGGGCCTACTGGGAAATCTGACCCTGCCTACGGGTAGAAAGAAACGCAGGATGGTTGTGGGGTACCACTTAAATATTTTCTTAGAAATGAGAAAGTCCCTTTATCTTTTTGCTACGTTGTAGAAATACATTGTACGTCATAGAAATGGATTGTTTGGCTTTTTAGCATATAACCCTGCAATGGGGATGTAAAGACAGGCGGCACCCTTCAAATGCAGCCCCCAAGTTATTAGAACAGCATATAAACACTACAGGGAAATTCATGATATAAAAGCTGTACTTCGGAAATGATTAGTATTGGGGTAGGAGGGCTAACTGGGAATGGATAAATGTTTATTGTACCACCTTTTCCCAACAAAAATGTATACTATATATATATATAGAGACATTTTTGAAGATGCAAGTGACTCCCAAATGCATGCACTATGCATGTATATATTTATGTATATCTATATTTATGTGTATATATGTGATATCAGTTGCTCCGATTTTCAACAAATGTGCCACATTTGCCGATTTGAGACCGTTGCAGAATAGTTGCCAGGGAAACGTTGGGTTACCCGACCGTTATGCATAGCCGCAGGCAGGCGCATAGACAGTGGGTCAATAAGACCTGAAGCTGCGAAACGCACCACGGTCAGACTGCTGACTTGAATGGGACTTTCTCAGACGATCGCAGTGCAATCTGCCACTTGCTTGTTGAAGATGCCCATACGACAATAACGATTAGGAAATCCATACTTCTCAGATGTGTTGATATATTTTGTTCTGTATATTTTATGGATCCGTCTGTACTGCAGTAAGTCTTTCAGAAGTCAAGAGATCTTTATCTATGAGTGCGATGTGTGGCACAAAGTAGATGAGAGCCTGTGTGGTTCACTGACATCTATCATTGTCCTTTTGAAATAGCACATCACAGTACGTCACACACAACCCTTCCATGCGTTAACCCCTCAAAGCAGCAATACAAAAAAATCCTATTTATTTTTGTAAAAGAAATCAGTTGTGTAGTATTAGTTAATAATTCATGCATTTTTTATTTCCCCCTCGCCACTCTTTATGCCCTTTTTAATATTTTTTTAATGTATTAAGCTTTCATTCAAAATCCGATGTGTTTTTTTAATACATCAGTTGTGTAGTATTAAATAATACTTACTGCATTTTGTGACCGTAACCATTTACAAAGGCACAGCACTTCTTGTTTTCAAATAGGCAATCATACAGTGAACCCGGGGAAGCAGGGTCTTTGCCGATCGATTACGGGAGAACGGATCGATCGGCAGCTTCGGTAATTACATTTCCGTAAAGCTCAGCCTTTGCTGCATCTATTTTTAAAAAAACAACCGTGTTCCCACTTTAAAGCACTTGTATCTTGGCTGCAAAACTGGGACAAAAATACTGCAACAAATCTATCAAAGAAGGAAATGTGATTGGTTTCGATTGGAATGTTTTGCCTTTATAGATTTGGGGGTCGGGAGACCCTGATAAATAAACCTCTTTTTTGTTCACAATTTTTTGTTGTTGTTGAAATGTAACAAGCTTTGCTATATAAGGAACTGGTTCTTTATCAAGGGTCCTGGTTAAAATAAAAAACACGGATGCAAAAACAGCACCAGGTTATTATTATTAATATTAATATTGTTATCATTTATTTATAATGCACCAACATATTCTATAGCGCAGTACAATAGGTTTGGAGGATGAAGAAAACAAAATAACAAACATAAACATAGATTGTTACAGTAGGTAAGGAGAATCCTGCCCCAAGGAGCTTGCAATCTATAAGGAAGGTTAAGAGGAAACATAAGGTACAGGGGGGTGAGAAGGTTGGTGTGTGTCGGATAGCTGCTTGTTAATTGCAGGAGTCAGTAGGATTGTGCGGAGGCAGGCAGGGGAAGCTGGGCCCCGGCTCCCCCCCAGCAGCGGGCCTCCCTCACAGACTGTCCCACGCCAAGCTTCCGATGCCGACGCACACCGGGCCTCTCTGACGTCGGCGCGCGCCGGAAGCAGGCTGGGCTCAGTTTCCAGGGCGCACCTGCATGAGAGAGAGGCCCGGCGCGCGGCACCATCAGAAGCTCGGCACAGTCAGTGAGGGAGGCCCGCAGCTGGGGGAGGGCCGGGGGCCCCGGTGGCAACTAGAGGACCGGCAGCCGGGTCCTACGCAGCCACAGGGCCCGGCCAGAGGCCCGAGACCATCCCCAAGGTAAGTCTGTATCTTATATATATTTCAGAGTGGTTTCTTTATATATATATATATATATATATATATATATATATATATATATGTGTGTAGCCCTTTTTGTGAACCGGCCGACCCACCCAATCTCACCTTGGCCCCTCGTGGTCTAACCGGTTCCTTTCCCCGCAACACACCTGCTCTAAGGGACTACTGGTAACTGCGTAACACCTGTGGCTCCAGGAGATCTGAGCCTCCGCTAGCTGGGAGCCTGGGGAAACCCTTACCATTACCTGGTGCAGCGCCTCCACTTACCCAGGATCCCCGTTATGAAAGATAGCCCTGGGTAAGAAATACAATAACACTCATAGATAAAATACTAACACTTTACTAACACGACATGTCACACATCACATAACATCACATAACATAACCAGATGCTCTATCCGCATCACCTCAGCCCAATGTCTGGTGTTCCCACCCAGTGTCCTGTGATCCCCCACACCCAATGTCCCGTACTCCTACGGAGGTCGTGGGTGACTGTGCAGTCACTAAATTAAGCTAGGGCCCAGTTGGTGCACTTATAATACTGAAGTACCTTCCGAGCACTCCGATGCTCGGGACCGCAACTTTCTTCTAAAAGGGTCAGACGTCCGTCTGATCCTATCCAGGTACTTCTCTCCGTGGACCCCAACGAGGGTCCCACCGCTTCCCGGGAACAGCAACCGTCTCTCGGTAACACCACCGTCGCACGGGAACAGCAACACCCGCTATCCCTAACTAACCCTAACAGGACAGGAACCCTAACCTAGGGCCTGTCCCTGATGAACCGCAACCTGGGATGGCTTGGGGAAAACTCCTAGGGCCTGTGGAACAATAACCTGCCCCCTCTCCCCTAGCTACCCAGTCCTATCTGTCTCTGCTAACTCTCTAGCTACTCGCTACTCCTAACACCTGCAGCAGACACACAGCTCACACAGTCAGCCTGCAGGTATTCACACACGCTGCACACACGGCGCCCAGCACATGCAGCAACACACACAGAACGATACACACCATTCACTGGAACCCGCAGCAAATCCACTGCTCGCACGCTGTGCCTATTTGCCAGTGCGCACAGCCCTATCCGCTGTGGCACTGCCAAACTGCACCTTCCGCACCTAAGGGTAACCTCCTTATCTAGGGCCGTCCCTCTTCAGTTACCCCCTGCCCTTACCGGGAATTGGGGCCTGCCTGGGGACCTAAGGAGAACCCTTACCTGGTGCAGGAGCCACTCGCTCCCTACACCCTTCCTACTCCTTCCTCTGCCTCTTCCTGACTGACTCTGCAAAGCCCGGGAAATGTATCTATATTCCCGGGCTGAGCTTCCTCCAGCCCTATTGGCCACACTCAGGCACCTGATGCCTGTCTCCCTAAGCCTCCTGGGAATTGTAGTTCCCAGGGGGCTGCCTAAACACTGGGGCCGCGTGCGCACTTGCCCTGCGCATGCGCGAACCACTAATGGCCGCCTCAACCTCTCTCTTCCCTGTCCTGCCCTCGCGCGATCTCTCTGGGGCCTTCCCTGCACTTTGTGCCTACTGCGCATGCGCGAGCTAACGCGCAATGGCGGCGCCCTCTGCTTAAGCCGCCGGGCCGGTGGCAACGCGATCGCGGCCTTAGCGACGGCCCGATCGCGTCCCCGGCAACCGGCCTGCACCGCAATACCTCGCGCTGCTCCCTGCACTGGCCCCCACCCTCGCGTTCTCCCGGCGGGTCCACCGCTGCTTCCGACGGCACCCGCGACCACCCGGTAAGCGCGGAGGGAGGTCAGGGAGTTTAAATTTACCTCGGGGCTACATTCTCCCCTTCGCAGAATCCCAACACCCTCGCTTGGGTAGCAACCATACAGTGGGTTATATAATGGAAAATGCATTGTAACCGGTACATCAAACACAAGCAATTCCCCATTTGTACCCAACATCCCCGCATGGATACCCGAGGCCAGCTGAGTCTCAGAGTGGAGTGCCCCTAACAGACTGGGTGAGGGTATCCCACCTTGACTCCTGTGAGTCTTTTGGAGCTCAAGACCTGTCCCTTGCACCAACCCACCTTCTCCCTCTCGCAGAAAAAAATGTACGGGGTCCTGGGCATTGACCCTTGCCGGATCCTCCGGTCTCGTCTCACGGGAGACAGGGAGGCTCAGTCTCTTGCCTCGGTCCACCACATGGCGAACATAGCGCTCCATCGCGCACCTGGGAGAGGCCGCAACTACCAGAGCGGTCTCAACACAGTCCTTGTCCGCTCCAGCAACCCCTTTAACGGTGACTTCTTCCGCGGACGGCACCACTTCTTCGGGTAGGCCCGGGTCTTGAGAAGGCCAAGCTTGGAGACTCCTCGTGCAGGAGTATGTGTCGCTCCGGTCCGCTACACCGGACACCTTCATGAGGTCGGATTCGTCCCATAATCCGCAGAGATCTTCTGGGGAAGACACCTCCACCAGGACGCGATGACGGGGTGAGCCCATCGCCCGGGTGACCCTACCTTTGGAGTCACCAGGCTCCATGATCACCGGGGAGCTCACACCCGACACCCCTGGGGCAGTCAACTTACCCCTATCGTTGTCGGCAGGTACTGATCCCAAGCCTGGGACCGCTGGTATCTCGGTGGTAGGCCGGACTGGCAGTTGCAGGGCACACGGGCCCACATCATGGTCTGCATCAGTGGAGGTGGTTGCCTCGGTGACCTCACTGGAGTGGTCCGCCGGCAGGCGCATCACCACGCTCGGTTGGTCGCTAGAATCACCACACATGGGCGGGGGTATAAACACCTTACCCTGGCCTTCCGGGATCTGTGGTTCTGGTCTCGGTGGTTCCGGCTCGGGAACCGGGTCTGGAACCGACATCTGGAGCTCCAACATCTGGAGCTCCGCCTTCAGCGGCTCCGCCTCAGCGTCTGGAAAGTCCATTTGGGCACACGGCCCCTCCACCACCTCCATCGCTGAAGTAGAAGCATTAGTAGCGGCTTCACCCACCTCGGTAGCACCATCAGGCGCCTCTTTCTCCGTAGGTTCCGCCATCAGAGGTTCCTGCTCTTCCATTTGAATGTCCCCTTTGAGAGGGTCTGCAACAGTGGTCTGGACACACGGGTCCCCGGAGGCCTCTGTAATTAAGACAAACTGAGGACAAGTATCATTTACTGTAGGAGGGAGGTCCGGCTCCTCCTCTTCTTCCTCGGCTGGTTCCGCCGCCTGGGGCAGGATAGGCTTTAGGAACCAGGCCCCGCAACACTCACATTGCGGCTCCCACGCCAGTGCCTCCCTCCGGGAACAGCCACATTTGAGGCCAAAACACTGGGTAAACGTTTCTCCGTCCACCTCAGTTGACCTGAAACCTAGTTGTAACTGAGATGGTTCGACTCCATCTTTAAGGGCTTCACTCAGGCAGGGGCACATTAGCATCGTGACCTCCATTCCTGGCAAATTCCAGGGCTCATACACATCAGGGTGTAACCCCTGGCAGTCTCTCTCATCCTCGGGGAGGGAACACTCCATTTCTGCAACAGAGTCCTCTGCCGCTGGCGGTTTGGGTTGCAGGAACTGCGCCGCACGGTCAGGACACTTAGGCCCTTGGGTCAGCTCCCCAACGGCACACTCACATTCATTCAGACGGCCGTGCAGGCATTCCTCCCCTTCTACCACGGTCATCGTGAGGGCAACTGGTGACTCAGATGCTCCGCCCATCCAGCCATCCATCACCTTCCAGTCCTTTAACACACACGGGCATACCACCATTGGCAAGACTAAATGGGGGCCCCGTCTGATCCTGTACAGCCAAGGGTGTTTTTCTCGGCATCCCTTGCTGTCCTTAGGGGGAACAGAAATTTCTGATTTCTGCTCAAGACACTCCCTCCCCCTGGTGGACTCTAGAGGAGGGGCAGCACAGTCTTTTGGGGAATGTTGCAAACTCGGTACTGAGTCACTCACAGTGTGGGTGCGGGGCTCGGGTTTTCCCGCCAGTCCTGGATAACTGTTGGCAACATTTTCCCGCGCGGCCGGGAACTTAGCACGTGGCTTTCTCCTCCTTGAGGGCTTCCCCATGGCGAAACAAAAATAGGACACAAATTAGAAAAAAAAAACATACAGGGCACCCCAGGTCTGATCTCTCAGCAGCGCCTCCAAATGTAGCCCTTTTTGTGAACCGGCCGACCCACCCAATCTCACCTTGGCCCCTCGTGGTCTAACCGGTTCCTTTCCCCACAACACACCTGCTCTAAGGGACTACTGGTAACTGCGTAACACCTGTGGCTCCAGGAGATCTGAGCCTCCGCTAGCTGGGAGCCTGGGGAAACCCTTACCATTACCTGGTGCAGCGACTCCACTTACCCAGGATCCCCGTTATGAAAGATAGCCCTGGGTAAGAAATACAATAACACTCATAGATAAAATACTAACACTTTACTAACACGACATGTCACACATCACATAACATAACATAACATAACCTGATGCTCTATCCGCATCACCTCAGCCCAATGTCTGGTGTTCCCACCCAGTGTCCTGTGATCCCCCACACCCAATGTCCCGTACTCCTACGGAGGTCGTGGGTGACTGCGCAGTCACTAAATTAAGCTAGGGCCCAGTTGGTGCACTTATAATACTGAAGTACCTTCCGAGCACTCCGATGCTCGGGACCGCAACTTTCTTCTAAAAGGGTCAGACGTCCGTCTGATCCTATCCAGGTACTTCTCTCCGTGGACCCCAACGAGGGTCCCACCGCTTCCCGGGAACAGCAACCGTCTCTCGGTAACACCACCGTCGCACGGGAACAGCAACACCCGCTATCCCTAACTAACCCTAACAGGACAGGAACCCTAACCTAGGGCCTGTCCCTGATGAACCGCAACCTGGGATGGCTTGGGGAAAACTCCTAGGGCATGTGGAACAATAACCTGCCCCCTCTCCCCTAGCTACCCAGTCCTATCTGTCTCTGCTAACTCTCTAGCTACTCGCTACTCCTAACACCTGCAGCAGACACACAGCTCACACTGTCAGCCTGCAGGTATTCACACACGCTGCACACACGGCGCCCAGCACATGCAGCAACACACACAGAACGATACACACCATTCACTGGAACCCGCAGCAAATCCACTGCTCGCACGCTGTGCCTATTTGCCAGTGCGCACAGCCCTATCCGCTGTGGCACTGCCAAACTGCACCTTCCGCACCTAAGGGTAACCTCCTTATCTAGGGCCGTCCCTCTTCAGTTACCCCCTGCCCTTACCGGGAATTGGGGCCTGCCTGGGGACCTAAGGAGAACCCTTACCTGGTGCAGGAGCCACTCGCTCCCTACACCCTTCCTACTCCTTCCTCTGCCTCTTCCTGACTGACTCTGCAAAGCCCGGGAAATGTATCTATATTCCCGGGCTGAGCTTCCTCCAGCCCTATTGGCCACACTCAGGCACCTGATGCCTGTCTCCCTAAGCCTCCTGGGAATTGTAGTTCCCAGGGGGCTGCCTAAACACTGGGGCCGCGTGCGCACTTGCCCTGCGCATGCGCGAACCCCTAATGGCCGCCTCAACCTCTCTCTTCCCTGTCCTGCCCTCGCGCGATCTCTCTGGGGCCTTCCCTGCACTTTGTGCCTACTGCGCATGCGCGAGCTAACGCGCAATGGCGGCGCCCTCTGCTTAAGCCGCCGGGCCGGTGGCAACGCGATCGCGGCCTTAGCGACGGCCCGATCGCGTCCCCGGCAACCGCGCTGCTCCCTGCACTGGCCCCCACCCTCGCGTTCTCCCGGCGGGTCCACCGCTGCCTCCGACGGCACCCGCGACCACCCGGTAAGCGCGGAGGGAGGTCAGGGAGTTTAAATTTACCTCGGGGCTACATATGTATTGGGGGTGTGTGGGTATATGTATTTAGGAGGTGTTTTTGTATGTGTTTGGGGGGTGGTTATGTATTTAAAAAAAATATTATGTATTTGTTTTTTGTTTTTTGTTAATATGTATTTGGTCAGGGGGGTTATATGTATTTGAGGGGTGGGGGTTATTTTTATATGTATTTGCGGGTGGGGGGATTTGTATGCATTTGTGGGGTGGGGGAGGTTTGTATGTATTGTGTGAGGGGGGAGGAAATGAGTGAGGATTCGGGTAACTGACGGAGTGGGGAGAGTGAGTGGATTGAGGGGGTGAGGGAGTGAGGAAAACAGTGAGTAAGGCTGAGTCCATGGTGCCTCAGCCCGTGCGGGGCGTGTCGGGGGGCGGGCCAGTGACGTCACGGAGCTGGTTCGCCCTCATTGGGCGAACCGCTCACGTGACTGGCCCTGCGCTCCCATGAGCGCGAAAATGTAAAATTTTCATAAGACTTACGCTTCCGCACGCTTGCGTAAGCGAGCCCCTGCTAAAGCTGCTCTCATTGCAGCTGCAGGGGCTCACTGCCGAGCAGCAGCGCGCCTCAACAGAGTGAGACAGAGGGGAGAGAAATACATGCGGCGGGAGGGATTAAGGGCCTCATGCAGAGAGCATCGTTATTTCAAAATTCGCCATTTTTTGTACAATTTCGCGCAGAAAACTGCAGAAAATGGCGAGTTACGAAAAACGCGCCAATTTTTTTTTTCTATTTCTAAAACTCGCCTCGCGGCTGGCGAGAACCTCCATCTCGCCATTTTTAAAACTCTCCGAATGCAGAGAGGTACGAACGGCATGTAGCGGCTGTTCGCGCCAGGAAAATAGCGCGATTTTCTCATTTTTGCCGCGCCAGGAAAAGTTGGCAATAAGATGGCGCTCGCCGCCTATAGCAAAGGGGACAAAAAATGCGCGATTTTTTCTTTACACATTTCTGAAGCGCGCATCTTTCCCATTTAAACTCGCCACACGCATCCATGTTAACAATAGCAGAATTCGAACTTTTCTGCATATGGAGAATAAAACTCTCCAAAAAAGCTACTTTTTATGAAATTCGCCAATTTGAAAATTCGATGCTCTCTGCATGAGGCCCTAAGTGAGAGTGGAGTAATTGATGGAGAGCGGGGAGAGTGAGAGGAGAGAGGGTGTGAGTGAGATGGAGGGGAGAGAAATACATGGTTAGAGGGAGGGAAATAGAGGGGGTTCGTGAAGTGTGAAATTGGGGGTGCTCGCAAAACCGCCGACACGGGGGAGGGGCTGAGGGGAGAGGGCCTTAACTCTAGTCCTGGGCCCCGGGATATCTGTCTGCGGCTCTCTGCGGAGGTAGAGCTTTGAGAGCAGAGTAATGTGTGAGGATGGAAATACATCAGTGCACGTCTGAAATATTCATCGATTAATACAAATGCAATTGGATTTTGTATTTGATAAACCTGTTTTCCGTGTGTATAATGTCTCAGTGTTACAGCTGGTAGATTTTGATAAATAGGCCCCACGGTGTCATTCAATTTGTGTATTCCCAGCATGTCACTAGGTGGGACTGGCACTCCATTGCTGAGTGCTTATAATCATGGTACATTGCACTTTGGATCCAGAAACGAGGGAGTCTCGTCACTGCTACCACAGAACTGATGCATACAGTGACCAAGGCAAAACCGGGATATTTCTTGGATTGTAATCTCTCCGGGGCAGGGATTTCCTGCCTTATTGTCTGATCTTGTTTATTACTCTTATTATATTATAATTCCCTCTACAGCATTATCTCTGTAAAGCGCTAAGTACTGCTGTGACTGCTATATAAAGATATGCATACATGCATACTTCGGGGCAGAAAATTAACCAGATGTATCAAATAAAAAACTCCTATTGATTTCAGCGGATCTTGTTCCTTTTGCTAAATCTGGTAAAAAAAAAACATTTACCAATGAAATGTACAAGTTGCACCAAGGAAACATTCAGAGATTACCATTTTAGGGGAGGATCACAGTCTCCTGGCTGCACTATTTTTTATCAAATCCCCCATTGTTTTAGATAGGATTTTGGAAAATGTGGAGCAGTTTGCTGAAATGTTGCCTAGTTTTACAACCAGGAAACAGATAAATAAACCCATGGCTCCTAAATACTAAAGGGTCTTTATATAACAAATGTTTTTTTGAGATACTTTATACTATATATGCAGGAAATTAGTAGAAAAAAAACTGTGTGGTAGCCCCCCCTAATTGTTTGTCACCTGGGTTAGGGATGGTCGATTTTTCCGCCTTAATCCGCAGCAGACTCAGATTAGCCAGTTCCTTTGAGCCACGGGTTTTTCCGTGGATTAGTATTAACACCTGGACAATATCCAGTTAAACAAAACTATACTAGGTTTATGAAACCATAAATTCCCAGTACACACAGCACGTGGATTTGTTTGCTTTGGCAGCAGAAATGGGTTAGAATTTTGTAGCTTCCTTTCGGTCCTGCGTGCCTAGGAAAAAAGTTACAGGGGACAATCATGATGTTTATATTAACATTGAATGTGTCCATTTCCTCAGCTCCGACTCCATTTATCTCTGACTCTAACATAAAAATGATCTTTATAATTAACAGATCTGCATGGAATAAAAGAAACACAGTTAACAGTATTCGTAACCTCGGCACACGCGTGTTATGCAAAAAGGTAAAAAAAAGAAATGATGATCATACTTTTAATTTTCCACGTGCTATTTAACCGTCTCCCTGGAACTATTGGGTAAAATAGATAGAGGAGGTGTTACAGGCCAGGGGGCTGATGTAGTGTGGGTCCTCCTCTATCTTTCACATAAAGCTGCATTTGCACTATGTTCTGCATTTCTCTTTCCTTGTTATATACGGCCCTCTGAATTACACAGCAACATACCTCTCAGAACCATTTGAAGACATCACTTGGTGATAAGACACTTGTTTCTATATCACGTGATACACGTATACATATCATGTGAGTTGAAAATCTACAGGCTTAATCAACACTTTATTATAATTTTGTAGCTGTATTGCACTATGTTTATTTTTACATGTACCATGAGCTAAATTTGCGCTTTGATTTTGCTGCTGGTGGTCTTATGAGGCTGGCGTCACCAATGTATAGTGTTTTCGGGGGCCGTAGGGCCGGGCTTCCCTAAACGTCGTCATTAGAGGGCCTGGTAGTCTTCCTTATCTCCAGGAGCTTCTGTAGCCTACATTTTAGTGTGGAAATTAATTTTCAACTATACTTTTGTTGGTCTCGCAGTGTTTTAACTTCTTTTAACCATAGACAGAAGGTATTATACAATAACAATAACATATTATACTTATCGCATTGCTATTAACGTTCAGGTGGGTTTTTGCGCAGGAAATGTCCATAGTCTCTCCTCGAGTGTTCTGTTCAATCTATTTCTGTATCTCGATATTAGTTGCATCGTCGTTTGGGGTTGAAAAAAAAAGACATACGTCCACCAAGTACAACGTCTGCTAAATTTAGACGACAGGTACTTTATCTTATATTTGCACTTGCAGAATATTGCCACAGGACTTGCTGTATATTGCCCCAGGACTTGCTGTAGGGTTCTGATCAAGTTGCAGCATCGTGACATGACGATCCTCTAGTGGAGCAGGAGCTCGCTATTTGTTGCCATGTTGGTTGAACGGAGGTTTCTGGGGGCACTTCCCTCTGTGCTGATACTTTGGCGAGCAACGTTGTAGGCCTAGGTCCTTCAGGATAGCGCTTCCCTCCTCTGTAGTTCTGGTTCTGCGAAATGGTCCTTTGTGGGATACTGTAAGTCTGAAGGGGAAACCCCATTTGTATTTAATGTTTCCTCTTAACTTTTTTATTTATGGGCCTCATCTCCCTACGTCTTGGCAGGGTGATTGGTGATAGATCTTGCTACATCTGTAGGGGCGGAATTGGACGTCTTCTAGAGCTTCAGCTGCTTCATCTCTCCGTTTAAAAAAAAAAACTCTGTGACATCGGGGATTACCACTGATTTTCGGGGTTTCGAGGGTGCCTGTGCTGGTGGGTTTTTGTTTGTTTTCCCGTCTTTTTTTTGTGTTTTTTTTTTAACTTTAGTTCCCTGGGATGAGCAGAGCGGATCTAGCCTGCGTCTTCCCTCATTCACTCCGTGCAATGTACTTTTAACCCCGGCCCTTTGTATACGAATAGTATCCGCTTCCTCAGAACAGAATGAATGGATAAATGCAATGACATTAGTGTTTTATTCATTCCAATGAGAGCTGAAAGCAAAAGCGGATCAATGTAATGGTAATTTAGAGTTCTTCACTAGTGTTTTCTCGCCAAAAATGTTTGAAGCCACAGTACTTTTTTTTTATTGCCTTTACTCCATCTGTTTTGCACAAAGACTGTTTGGCCGGGATTTAGTAAGCCCGACATCACTGTCATGGATGGCAGTTAACACGGGAGAGTGGTATGCCACATTGTGGCTTTTACTTATCCCATTCAAATACTTTCTGGGCAAGCTACCCATCTATCTGAACAAGCTCCTCACCCCTACCACACGCAGCACTTATCTGAGATCTGATTCCAAAAGACTGTTCATTGTCCCACGGTACAGCAAAGTATCTGACCGCTCCTCCTTTTCTTACCGTGCACCCCAAAACTGGAACAATCTACCGGAGACTCTCACAGCCACCACCAGTCTAAATTCTTTCAAAACTAAAGCTGTCTCACATTTTAATCTGGTCTGTAACTGCTACATACGTCTATAATATATATTATCTGTAACTGCTACATACGTCTATAATATATATTATCTGTAACTGTGCATGCAATGACTTGTATATAATGTATACCCTGTTCACTTATGTAACTGTATTTGTAACCGTGTATTATTTGTCATCTTAACTCTATGCCCAGGACATACTTGAAAACGAGAGGTAACTCTCAATGTATTAATTCCTGGTAAAACAATTTATTAATAAATAAATTCCAAAATGCGGGGAAACCGTTTCAGGCGAGGAGAATCCTGCTTGTGCAGCCAACACAACATAGACAAACAATTCCTCCAAAATACAGTTCTCCTCTAGGACAGAGATAACAAGGAGAGCTCTACTCACAAGGTCATAGTGCAATTCTCCATTTAATATGACATCCAAGGACAGTGGAAAGACAATGTATCAGGTCCCATGTGGACCTTTCATTCTTGATGGGACCTGACACGTTGTCTTTCCGCTGTCTTTGGATGTCATATTAAATGGAGATTTGCGTTATGAACTTGTGCGTAGAGCTCTACTTTGCACCTCTGTCTGAGAAGGTGACCGGCACTTTGGAGGAATTGTTTTACTAATCCCAGCCACTAACCTCTATTCAGTATGTTGTGGAACTGCTCTCCTGTGCGGGGGGGAGGGGGGTGGAGAGCTTAGCTCCATTCAGCTGAATGGGGCTCAAATCTTCTGCAGCCCAAGGAAGATGGCATTGCAGCACTTTGCCTAAGTGTCTTTGTATCTACAAGCAACTTGTCTCCACGGTTTTCTTTTCTTAGTTTGCAAATTAATAACAAGTGCTATTTATTTTAATAGTTAAAAATTAAGCATAACATGTATCTGATAAGAATGAATTTGACAAGCCCAGAAGAAGATATAAATGCAACTAATAGAGAAGCCAAAGCTTCACCTTAAGGGTGTTACAGTCGCATACGTTGCTGTGTACTGTCCAGGAGACAGACCCGCTAGGCAGAGGTGGAGAGTAGAGACCGAACCACACGTGGGATCCAAATCCCGAAGAGCAGAATAGTGAGGTCCGGGTCCGAGGTCAGGGCAGGAGAAGGCAGGATAATCGTGGTCATTGTTCCGGGGTCAGGTCTGGAGAAGGCAGAATCTTCAAGGCAAGGTAGAATGGCAACCATGCAGGCAGTACTTACAAATTAGTAGATGAATGCTGCACTCCCCAATAAAGAAAAATAGTAATAAATACCGGTGCTCCTGGTTCAGGAATCTCTGGGTGGTATTCCAATGTAATATAGGAAGGAAGAGCAAGTTAGCAGAAATCCGTAGTGCCCAGGCTCTTCCTTCCTATCAACCTTGCAGGCAGGACATGGCTTCACCAGGAGTACAGGAAAATAACATTGCACAGGCAAGGAAGAGAGAGAGAGAATGAAGCCTTCTTATAAAGGGAGCAGGCAGGTGCAGGCAATAGATCCAGAATGAGGCTGACTTCCGGCCTCGGCGGCCATGTTGGTAGAGGCAGACGTCCTGCGTCGACGGCCATGTTGGGAGATCTTTATAATGGGCGATTGAGTAAGCCAGTTACAATGATAGATGTAGCAGGGTTATTGCCCCGCCTGGCACGTTATGATGGGATATTGTGACATTATGCCTGATCACTTCTGCTAAATTCTATTGAACATTTGTGTTATACTGCACTATTCTGCTTTACCAGTGGGTAAAATAAAGCCGTCTACACCTGTATAAGTTATATGCAACATGTTGATTTTCACAGGGTTGTTGCAAATTGTTCAGCCAAAAAAGCAACAAATCTTTAAATGATTTCCATGACTCATCCAGTGGAGGAGAATGTAAACACTCCCACCTTCTAGTAATCCCTTACTCCCATTTTATTATGTAATTGAATCCCATGTGTCACGTACGGCACATCTGTGAGCATGTGGCCTGTATATGGGACAACGGTTAATACACAGCTCGCAAGCTGACCCACTTTTCACCTTCCGCAAAGGTCCCTCAAATGAATAATATCTCCCCTTGATCCGTCCAAATATACCATCTGTCACGAACAGCACACGTGTGAGCACGTGACTAAGATATGCAACCAGGGTTAATACACACGGCTTCTCGAGCCAACTCACCTTTCTCCTGCGCAAGATACTTTCAATGAGTTAATATTTACCCCTTACCCCGATTGCAATCATACCTGCTGCCACCACCCAAGCCAAGAAATATGCAGACAAAAATATGCCAGGGTCTAATGTCCCTGTTTATTAAAGAAAAACAATGCAATTAACACACAAAAATCTGTTGTACCAAATGTGTAAGTAAATGTATTTTACTCTATATGAAGCATGCAAACCGCTCATTCAGAGCCCAAGGCATCACTTATTAAAGTTTTGTATATATATAGGGAGATAAAATGTCTTGCCCAAGGTCACAAGGAGCCGACACCGGGAATCGAACCAAGTTCCCCTGCTTCAAGCTCAGTGCCAGTCAGTGTCACTCTATAAGCAGAGATAATGGTTGTCCCATAGAGATAAGTAAATGAACGATACCGTGTAGATTCCATGAAATCAGGAGACAGCACTCAATCTTGCAGTAGAAATAGTATATTAGAAACAAGGCACAGAAATTCCGAATTTCTGTGCCTTGTTTCTAATATACTATTTCTACTGCAAGATTGAGTGCTGTCTCCTGATTTTGTGGGACCTACACGTATCGTGTGTATATATATATGTGTATGTGTGTGTGTGTGGCTCATTGAGTAAAAACACTGTGAGTAAAGAAACTGTTTTGCATTTATTGTAACTATATGTTCTTGTAATAATCTTTTTCTGTAATCTAAGCACTGTATTTTTATATACTGTATATACATACATACAGTGCTTAGATTACAGAAAAAGATTATTAGAAGAACATACAGTTACAATAAATGCAGAACCGTTTCTTACAATAAAAGGATAAAACATAAGTAGAAATTCCTAAAGTATTACTACATGTCATAGGTTTTTCCCAGGGAGGTCACTGGCATAGGAAAGATGAAAAATCATATGTTTGATCCCAAAACAAACATGTTGTTGAATTCTAATTCATAATCAAACAATAGAACTTTATATTCTAACTCCCCTTCATTGAGATCCACATAAACCCTCCCCTGTCGTAACTCGGCTAATTGGGTGACATTTACAACTTGAAAGTCTGACTAAATATAGAAACACACTCATAACTGTATGGCCATAATACATAGATACATGTGAGTCATATTGTGACAGGGTAAATAAAAGCCACCAGCTATATGCCTGGCAGACATATGTTTAGTCTGCAGTGCAGCCGTGAATAGGTTAACTTCAGCTGGGAAGCTCAGGCAATTAGTTGGATCCCAGCTGCCTAATCAAGGTGTGTTAAAAATCCCAGGATGTGCACACATGCAGCCTAGCTGGTCAGGAGACAGGAGTGGAATACTGAACTAGATCACTGCTATAAGGTCTGTCTTTTTGTATACTGTCTGAAGCAGGGAAATACCCTGAAACTCTGGAGAGAGAACAGCTTGATTTGAGGTCTGTTTTGCAAAGTACATGTGTTATGAACTGTTGTGTTTACCATGCTGAAGAGAAGCTCTTGTGTTTGCCATGCTGAAGACAAGGAATTTTGTTTTGTCTGCTGAAGAAAAGCTATTTTTGTTTTGTGTGCTGTATATATTTTAAGGCTAAATAAATAAGCCTTGTCAAGAAACCCGCGTGTGTAGTTGCATGTACGCTGCAACACATATCAATAGGTTCAGGGGAGTTTGCTGAATGTAACAATACAATACTAATTTTAAACGGTGTGCTCCTAAATTTGAGTAACAAATAGATATTCTGTGCCTGGCCACCTCCTAAACCTCAAGTGTTTGCCCTTATTGCATTCGTCTCCTTGCAACAAGTACAAATATATCTAAACGGTATTCTTCAGTGTTTGTGTCAGATCCAGGATTCCATATTTCATATCTTTGGAATGGTCGGGTTAGTCCCGCCCCTTGGCACTCTGCAGAACTCTCCCAGGAATGCTTTGAAAGAACCTTTACAAGTGTCCTGTTTACTTGGGTGTCAGAAGTGCCATATTGTAATCCCATCTCTGGCAAAACAAGTGCCCATATCTCTAGATTCTATCAGTCCCGCACAGTCTAGGTCTGACCGGCCTTAAATGTATGTCTTTGTATTTGTAAGTCAAACTGTAGCCACATTAACCACTGAAGTAGCAAATTGATTATAATACTTAATATATCCCGTCATATAAATTACACTACGTCCCGCTAAATCAGTGTCATTGAGATAGGGGAATTATCCTCATCTCCAGGCTCTTCTAAGTAATGTGGTGAAAAGTCCCTTTTTAGAATTGATATTTCTATTTGAATGACTGTTTGATCTGTTGATACTGCGTAGGTGCCACAAACCGCTGACTGAAGCTCCTTTCTGATTAGACTTTGGATTCCATGCAGTGAAATATTGCTCCCAGATACAGGATCAGACTGGCCTGCCAGCATACATCACAGAATATGTTTAGCATGAAGGCGCGCACACCTCCATTCTCCTGCTCCCGTGGCTGTGACCCCATCATAATGGGGCCTGACTGAGAGACATGAAATGCTGTAATGATGAGCAATTCATGTAAACATTGTTTCACAAATCACACCTCATGCTTAAAGATGCAATCTGCTCTTTGCAACATTTATTTAAACATCCACAACTCATTTATTATTTTTAGTAAAAAAACAAAAAACAAATAAACAAGCAGGAAGTACATTGCAAGCTGCTTGTAAAGGAGCAATACCGACAATTTTTTTTCTTTAAATCAGTTACGTTGTATTAGATACTTTCTGCATTGCAACAAAAGAACCCAACAAAAAGAGCATAGGAGTAGAAAAGAAGGCTCCTATTGCAGCACTCCCAATAGTGTAATGATGAAATTATTAAAAGAATCAAACTTTATTAGTAGTATATTAATAAAATAATAGTGGACTAACCAACAAAAATTCCTTATTTTATCACTTTTCAATTTATACCTCTCAACACTATATCATAGTGATGTACCGGTCTGTAGTATGTAATGTTAAGGATAGAACAAGAAATTGTTCTCCTAAAGTCCTGTTGGACTGAATACTAAAGTACCGTATTATCAAAAAGCGAAAATCGCCACTAAGTGGGAGAGCAGTATATGTAAAGTCCTGCTAGGAACTGGGTGCTGCTACTCCCTATTTACATAAAGCCATGTTCGCCATTAACTGAGAGTATGATGCAAGTGATTAAAAACCTTATATAGCAGGTATGGCACTGTTAAATACAGTAACTAAAAATTACCTATTAATAACCCCTTGTAGAGCAAGTTGTATAATTTATGCTCAAGTTACCTAGAGTATCAATTGGTGTAACTCTTTAGGTGATCTCCCAATACATAAATTAATGCTTTTGTTGTAGCTAGTTACTTTGTACTGTGGAGTAGTCAGACTAGTCTATCATTGTGGCAGATAGGCTGCTTTTTCAGTCATAAATGCTAAGATTTTGCAGCTACGGAGCAGCCTGTTGTAAACCATTAACACCAGTTAACCTTGTAAGGTAAAGATATCAATTTTACCATAACAAATATAGTATATAAAACATCAGTTGATATATGCATATTTACTAGGATGATGACTAACAGTTGATCTTTGTTAGTAAAACTTTAATTTGTTAGTGGGTTCTTTGGTTTCTATGTGACATAATTAGATGGTTTGGGTGTGACTTGCATAAATCATCTTGTTAGTTTATGCTACAATGATATCCCTTGTATATATCACATGAACTCCCATGTACCCAGATCATAAGCTGACATTGGCGCTTGTGTGTACCCGCATTGTTTTGCATCTGCCCAAAGTTCTGTGTGAGAAGACTTTTCTACACAGCTCTGCTGGCTGCTAATGTAACTGAACGTTACTAATAAAGTCTTTTCCCCCCTCGCTATTTTCAGGGGGAGTACACGGAGAGCTAAGTTATTCACCGTCGACTCCACTAATAGACACTCTATGACTTCCGGGGTCACATGGTATAACCATAGAACACCGACGACCGTTTTGCGCCTAGTGGCGCTTTCTCAAGGTGGCGCTTTTGTTGGTTAGTCCACTGTTATTTTATTAATATAATACTAATACAGTTTGATTATTTTAATAATTTAATCATTACATTATTGGGAGTGCTACAATAGGGGCCTTCTTTTCAACTCCTATTCTCTTTTCATTGGGTTCTTTTGTTTACATGTTATTAGCCCCAGCACCCCAATTCCATACAGACTGTAGCAAGAGAGTGTCTTTTCCCCCCCTGTTCCCTTTCCCCATTTGAATGTAATACTTTCTGCATTCCCCCCCAACTCTTAATGCCATTTTAATAAGTTTTCTCAATGTACTGAGCAACCTGTGGTTGCTATGTAAGACTCTGACACACCTTTTTGAGCCCTTTTCCCAGCAGTGCAAGAGCTTTGGCAACAAATGATCACAAACAGAACTATTGCAGTGTTCCCAGCAGGAGAGCCTGTCTATTGTTGTGGCTGAGGTGAAAGCTGCAAGTTGTTACCCGTAGTAATATAAGGTTATATTGTAGTTGTTGCGTACCACCGACTGCAGAATAGATTCAAAGTCAGCTGTTAGGGGAACCCAGGGAGCAGGATCTTCGCTGATCAAACACAGGAGGACAGATCGATAATGAGTTATCATTAAAGGTAATCAAATGCTGCCTACATTAAAACAAAAAGAGAAAATTCAACCTGGAATGATCCTGTAAGGGCTGAGGGACAGGTGCATCCCATGTACGATGAAAGAGCTGAAACAAATATGCATCCGATCACTGGGAGGGCAGAAGGAGATGCGGGGAGCAAGGAGAGAAAGGTGGGAGAGTTTCCAGGTACTGGAGGATATGAGGAGTAGAAGTGTATAAACCAGGCTTGGGAGGGCAGTGTAGCATTGACGATTACACAGCGGCTTCGAAAGGGAATTGGTAGATTAGTATAAAGTCTCAGAACATTTTGAAAGCCAAGTTCTCACAGTTGAAGAGTTGGTACCAAAGTGCAGTTGCTATTGTAATCTTCCCTTCCTATTGAACTCCCAATTTTACTCCACAAACACTTCATATGTTACACTTAAGATGTTAAAGACGAGAAAGGCTCCTTGGTGAGCCGAAATGTTGACCTTAATAATAAACTTATTTTGCATAAGTCCTGGTGTGCTTGCTATTACTTTCTATTATACCCAATTTCTTGGCAGCTAAAGCACCCAGGTAGTACACCATTTTTAGTGGAGTGCCACTATAATCAATAATTATATATATATATATAAATGGAAATATTATTGTGTGCTCATTTGCATGTCTTAGACAGGTCTGCAGACCCTGTCTTTCACAATTATCAAACAGGACACAGTGCTACCACTGCAGCAAGGGATTCTGGGAAATGACATGCAACTGAGCACACAGTGCCACCTTTTGCTTCAAAACAATATGACATGGTCCCCTATGAGCTTATGCTTGCGCATATCACAGCTTTGAGCACAGCCTGGGTTAAGATGCATAGCCAGTAAACCCACCCACAGACAGCCGTTTCCACCTTAATGGGTCTCAGTGTGAGGTTGGTTATACTGGCTTTGCAAAATGAAGCATGGGATACGTTTCACCACACTTAGTTACGTTATGGTGGGTAAAAAAAGTGACAAAAACCCTCCACAGTAAAGCTTTACTGTGGAGGGTTTTTGTCACTTTCTTTACCCACCATAACTTAACTAAGATATATATATATATATCAGCAAGAAGACAATCTGCAGCACTCACTGGGATATGATATAAAAGTATAAATGTATTACAGTACATCAAATAGGAACAGATGCTCAAGGAGCTTGAGAAAAGACCGGGAGGTCTGAAACTTTGCCCATAGTACTTCTGTTCCTATTTGATGTCATAAATTGATACTTTTTATATCATATCCCTGTGAGTGCTGCAGATTTTCTTCTTTGTTATACATTTCCTGGAGCTGGATGGTAATCCTGGCCCCGCTGCATACACCCTGTCGCTAGTTAAGTATTTTTTCTATATTTCTCTCAGTGATAATTTGACATCTGTTTTACATGTGTGTATAGACCCCCGTAGCATTCACTCCTGGGAAACAGAATGGAGTTTTAAATCGTCCACGGCACACGGGCCAATAGACTTCCTATTATCCTCCGTGCCACAGATTTAAGAACCATGAAGCTCCTTCAGGGGTATCACGGGAAGCATAGTCCCCAGAACCGGAATCGATGCGGTTCAGCTCCAGAAAACCCCCTGCTTCATACCTACTAAAAAAACAACTAATTTTGCTTGGAGGTCGATATTAGAGAACATTTGGGATATCGCCAATTTTTATTTAACGCTCTATTCACTAAAGCCCCATCACCCCCTTATAACAAACATGATATTTCAGCAATATTATGAATGCAAGTGAGCATACAAATAAGTATTTATTGAAAAATTACTTCTTCACATGGTAGCCACTAAAGTCCTGTTTCTGTTGACATCGCTCCACTAGCCACAAATATCACTGATTTGTATCAACTACCACAGGCTGGCATTAGGCCAATCTTACCAATCCGTACGATTTAACAGCGCTCATTACATCTGGCCCATAGTCATGTCATTGTTTCATTACACTGTATTTCACTGCTGGTACGATTCACAATTCATGTTATACTGGTGAAGATATAAGAATCGTATCACTGATGCAGTGAAATGATGTTGTAACACAGTGGCTAGGGTTGCCAGGTGTCCGGTATTGAACTGGACTGTCCAGTATTTGGACACTCTATCCAGTAAAAAAGTAGAGGTAATACTGGACCTGTATGTGTCTGTATGTATGACCTCTCTGGACATACCGGCTTTTGAGGCCGGTAATTTCCCTGAGCAGGAAGAGGACAGGGCTGTTGCTAGGGGCTGGGCAGCTTCCTCCAGTCTGATTGGCTGCATTACCCAGAAGCAGTCATACAGGAGGAGGTGTGAGAAGCCTGGGGGTGGGACCAAGGAGAGGAGGAAACAGCATGGAGCGGAGGCAGGTGAGGGTTGTGTGAGAGGAGTGTGTGTCTTGAGCGCATCGCACTTCACTATAGTGTCCAGTATTTTTGGAGAAGCCACCTGGCAACCCTATCCGTGGCAGACAGAGGTGTTTGCACTACGGGTCAGTGAAGCAGATGACATAGTATGTTCCCATATTTGCATTACCTAAAGAAGTCCCAATTATTCCCCGTTTGGGTAGTTATTGAACTAACTTCCTCTACTGACATTTTTGAAGTGAAACTTCTTTGCTGGCACCTACAGAGTTTTGATAGGAAAAATCCCTTGTGTCGTAACAAAATTCCATAACGGAAGTGACATCACTGCTGGCAGAAGAGGCCATCAGTGACGTCGGGGGACGGAAGGGGAGGGGAAAGACACACATACAGCCCACCCACCTCCCCCCTCCGTCCCCCATGGGGAGAGAGAAAAACGACTCGCACAAAATCCGTCCGCCGTGTCCGCAGCTCCGGCCGGGGACTCAAACAGTGACAGCTCGTCCTCCTTGTTCGGTGAAGAGGAAGGTGGCGTGTCTGGCCGGTAGATGCTGAACACCTCTCCTCCCCCCCCCCCCCTCCCGTGTCCCCGTACCTCTGCTAGGGGGGAGGAGAGAGGGGGGCTGTCTCCGGCTCGGCTCGCCTGAGCAGAAGGCACCAGTTGCAGGACACAGAGAATAACCCACATACACCACACAGAGAGAGAGAGAGACACGCACACACACACTGACTGACACACACTGACTGTCACACACACACACACACACACACACTGACTGACACACACACAATGGAATTCACAGTTACTATAAATATAGAAGTACAAATAGTTAAAACACGTGTTCTAAGTCAAACTTCTTTGTGTTTTGGCACTGAAATTGTGTTTTAATTTTTAATTAAAAACATCACCGTTACAAATACAATTCCTGTGACAAAACAGCGACAAAAGACAAAGAAGTTTCACTTCAAATGCGTGTGCTCGGCACACACACGCACACACTTTTTTTGTATAGCAATACATGGCATCACATTTTGCTATATTAGTGTATCTCGCTTCTGCTTCCCTTATCAACCTAACAATGCAAACGTTACATCAGGGGTAGCCAACTCCAGTCCTCAGGGGTCACCAACAGGTCAGGTTTTCAGGATATCCCTGCTTCAGCACAGGTGGATCAATCAGTGGCTCAGTCATAATGACAGCCAGCTGTGCTGAAGCAGGGATATCCTGAAAACTTACCTGTTGGTGGCTCCTGAGGACTGGAGTTGGCCGCCCCTGCATTACATGTCACAGTGGTATTGTATTATTTATTTTCCCGTCTGTTTGGAAACTCTCCTTCCTCTGCATAATAAACCAGATGTTCAGCGCAGCCGGTCCTCAGTGATGCCATTATTGCTTCATCATGGGGCAGTAAATGTACAGAAGATTTTTGTGTTGTGATCTTTGTGGTTTCCCCACAAACATCTGTCACACGTGTGTGATGTCATTACACGAGGACATACATTGCTATCGCTGACAAGTTTATAGCCCCCAAAGTTTTACAGTTGTAAAATCCAGGTACCCCCCTTTCATGGAGGTGTTTGCTGCACCATACAGCCGACACTATTATCACAGTGTTTTTCAACATGGGATCCTAGTAACCATCCCTAAAGGGTTCCTGCAATTTTCAGGTCATTTGGAAAGTGTACCAAATACAGACGAATTTACAATGCATCTGATCTCAGACGCGCTATTAGAGAGGGTTGGGGTTCCTTACAATGCATCTGATCTCAGACGCACTATTAGAGAGGGTTGGGGTTCCTTACAATGCATCTGATCTCAGACGAGCTATTAGAGAGGGTTGGGGTTCCTTATAATGTATCTGATCTCAGACGAGCTATTAGAGAGGGTTGGGGTTCCTTATAATGTATCTGATCTCAAACGCGCTATTAGAGAGGGTTGGGGTTCCTTATAATGTATCTGATCTCAGACGAGCTATTAGAGAGGGTTGGGGTTCCTTATAATGTATCTGATCTCAGACGAGCTATTAGAGAGGGTTGGGGTTCCTTACAATGCATCTGATCTCAGGCGCGCTATTAGAGAGAGTCGGGGCTCCTTACAATGTATCTGATCTCAGGCGCGCTATTAGAGAGAGTCGGGGCTCCTTACAATGCATCTGATCTCAGACGCGCTATTAGAGAGGGTTGGAGTTCCTTACAATGCATCTGATCTCAGACGCGCTATTAGAGAGGGTTGGGGTTCCTTACAATGCATCTGATCTCAGACGCGCTATTAGAAAGGGTTGGGGTTCCGCAGAATTGCATAATATAATAGGGTTCCTTACCAATGAAAAGGTTGAACCCCACTGCTCTATAATATAGTATGATCACAGCCCTGTACCTTGTTCACATCTGATTGACGGGTAGCACAGAAAGCTATTTTGGTTTGTGCGACATGGGGTCAATCGCGGGTGCTTCTGCTGCTTGCTCCGGTAGCTGGATCCAAAAGGAGTGCCTCTGTTATGCTGCTCTCCTAATGCAGGGGACGCTAGGAGGCGGCCTTATTGCCTCGTGCCGCGCATACGGCCCCGCTATGTAACTTTTTAATTGCCAGGGGATCAGCAATGTGTTGCAGGTCCCACTCAGGGCCGCCAACAGGGGTGTGGGGGTGGGAGTGGGAGTGGGAGGGTTAGCTGGGCCAAATGTTCTTGGCCCGACAGCTGCTGGGGGCCCAGCTGAAGCTGGAAATGTGGCCCTCCCTAATATTCTACTGTTACATAAACATTTAGAAAAGCAATTTAAATAGTTAACTCATGCCCTGCATAGGCGCATGTAAACAGTGCAGCAAGTTGGGCAACATCTTTTTTGTAACAAGCATGAAATTGATGGCAGAAGCCTTTACATACAGCAATCTGCAGTGCATCACCATGCCAGTAATGCTGCTTTTCTGTTATTGCATGGAAGCTATTCTGAGTATTAACTGATGTTTAACAGCCCTAACAGACACAGGCGGGGGCTAACAGCTGGGATTTGGCCTGTCACTCTTGCTAACAAATACTTTTCAGATGGTTCAGTCGTAGGGTTTGTTATTTTAAAACAGAATGCTTAACTGGCATGTAATGCGAGAATAAGTCAATATATTTTGCAAAAAAAGAAAGAAAGAAAATATTTTTGACCCATACATTTGTTTTTGAAAATAAATAAATAAATAAATATATATATATATATTTAACAAGATAATATACATTTACATTTAATGAGAGAAGACTTTAATGTGTGAAATGTAAATATGCTTTGATCTCATAGTTGGAATTCCCAGTTAAACCCCCAGGCCTCACGCGTTTCGAATGGAGCAGCTTTCTATTTGGAATTGTTATGCTTTTGGACGTGTGAATCTATTAGTCATCAGAGTGCACTTGATGTTAGCACAGGCTCAGAGCACATGAGTCAAAATAGCTGCGTGATGTCACATTATAATGGGAATGTGCTCCGACCAATTGGTGCCAAGAATTGTCTGGACAGGGGTGGTTTCCTTTTACAGTCTTTTTAAAGAGACATCGTGCACAAACGCACATGACAATCCTCTCCCCGGAGTGCATGTGCCACCCTGGGCGATGTGGAATTTTTTTTTTTATAAAAAGGAGCCTTATCAGTAACCAGTGACCATTCCCGAGCAGGATCGTGCACGGTCTCTGCAGCCTGTTTCACCGGGAGGAGAATTGAAGCTGCGAGGCTTTTGCACGGCTTAGAATGCAGGTCCTCTCTCCTGCTGTACAGTGTGTGCAGGTTCACGAGTTGTAAAGTCAATATACAGGAGGAATCCGTGCAAAGTGGGCTGTCCAGCAGTCATTTCTCTCCTGCTACTCCGGACCAGCGACTTCTTCTTTTCTTTCGCCCATCGGTAACGGCAGAGGGTTTATTACGTGTTCTCTTTGCTTTGATTGCGGTGTTTTTTTCTTCTTCTCCTCGCCTTTGCTGGGAATGACTGAGTGCCGCTAAAGTTACGTTGCCCGCTGCATCTCATGAAGCGATTTGGCAGCCTCAGAGGGAGCAAAAAACGCAAGGAGCAGGGCAGAAGCACTGACAGACGTCAGTCAGAGCCTCATGGACTCCTAGGTATGGATTTGCCCGGGTGGTAAACTGTGTGTCACACTTGGGTTTAATTTGGGCATTGGCCTGTCCTGCAGATGTATGTGCCATTATGTCATAGATATTTAACTTCCATCAGCGGCAGAGGGACTAGCAACCTGTAGCATCTCCCCCATTACAATACAACTCTTCACGCCTGACATTACAACTCCACCATTACAATTCAATCCTCCCCATTACATTCGAACCCCCCAAAAACGTATCTCAACTACAAAATGTATTGTGAAGCTGTGCCCATGTGTACACCCACGCCAGGATTTGCATGATGAGTTTGTGTATTGCCCTGCCACCTGCAGCTGACCTCCTTGTGCACAGTAAGGGTGTTATCTGTTGGGTAGTGAAGTGGGTACAGGGCATCGGGATCGGCAGTGTGGCATAGCAGCGTGGCATTAATGTGGGTACATAAATAACATTTGTAGAAGTGTTAGTCGATTGTGATCATACTCAGCATTGCTTTATATTGTATCATGCTCGTTTTCATAGTAGTCTACCGCACAAAGATTAACCTCTTTTCCCTATACAGTTTTATTTTCCTTTGTACAGAAAGTAGCCGATTTGCTCCCTGTTGCTTTTAAATGTTGATTTCAATGGAGGCATTGAAGAATGTTAAACCTTTTCCAACTGAGAGCTTACAAATAGCAAGGTCAGAAATAACGTGAGCCTGGCAGCTGAGCAGTCCTGCACAGAATGGATGAAAGGAGGCATTGTTTAGAAGCACCTTGAATAGGTTATTCCTGCAGAGAAACCATGATATACATGTATCTGCCAGTACCCAGTGAGGCAACACGGAGCCAGCGTACTGAAGTTGTAAGTTGGATTGGTTTTCCAGTAACGCGCACGCCCCCGGCCCGCCCCCGGACCGCCCCCGGCCCACCCCCTGACGGCTGCTGACAGTGCGTGCGGTAAGCAACCGCAAGGCCAGGGAAAGCACCCGCTTTCCCTGCGCCTCAGCACGCCTGCAGGGACCATGGGCTCGGCCTTAGAATGGAAAGTCTTATCTGTCTCTCTGGTAGCTGTAGGGGGGAATCCTTCTCTGCTCTCCTGCTGTAGCCTTTTTGTCCTAAGGCACATTCAGCTTTCAGGTTTTTAGAAGTCTTCTCCCCTTGTTGTCTTGTTGTCTGGCTGTCAGTATACAGCTGCTCAAGACCTCTCTGTCCCTTCCTGTTTCAGCCCACATGTGTGCTCAGGAGTCTCAGGAGGAGCCTTTTCTCTAACAAACCTCCAATCAGCCAGATGCTGTTCAATTAACCAGCACACTGCTGGATTAGATTCAAGTTTTCTGAACAGGGATAAATCCCCTGTTACAGAGATGTACAAAAGGTACCTCGTATCCTTCCAGCCACTGACCGCAAAACACCCTATGTATGAAGTTTAACAAATGGCATTTTTGGTATAAAGTTGGCTGCCAAAAATCTAAACTGTAATTGCGCATGCGTGCACCTATGTACTAATCTCACTTTTCTCAGTGTGCGCCTTAAACATAAAAAATATGTTTTCGTCAAATATCTTGGTGCACAGGAATGCTTGTGGCTTACATATGTAAATGGTATGTTGTAAATACAATTGTATCTTATCTGTGCGATAAACTAAAAGTAGAGTGTGTGTCAATAACATGCGCTAACTCGAACCTGATGTAAACCCTAAAAAGTATGTTAATAGTGTTGGCAGAATTACAGTACGTTGCCAAGTATCAACCAAAGGAAAATCTTTGTACAGTGCACTTGAAAAAGAAACTTATGAGGTTTTGAAAGCTCTGTGTCATTTCATCTACGAAGAACTCTAACGTTGGTTTGTTAAAATGTTTCAAAGAATCTGCCAGTGTGAGAATGATCTCCTGACAATGCCGGGAGGACAAGGAAAATATTTGACGCCCCTGGAGATAAGAATAGGCATGCAAAGAAAGAGCGCATGGAAAGACTGACTCAATAACTGCTCCATGTTGAGTGACAGTGAAGTCCCACTATTTCCATCTACCGCCCGGTTACAGAAGCTATATCATCAGGCCCTCGGTGTGGGGAGGTCATTCGAGTGTGATGTACTATCATCTTTCTCTTTTTACAAATGTACGTTTTTAACGTGTTTATTGCACAGATAAAGTGATTCATGTGTTTTATTGATTCAGTCTTTCCATGCTCTCTATTTTTGCATGTCTGTTGTTCTGTAGTATACCCCGTTGATCGCGGGAGAAATTCGATCAGCAAGAACGACTGTATTGTGGATATTAGGAGGATATAGTTGGAAGATTCTGTGACTGGTGCGTACCCATTTTCCTTTGGTGCACCTGGAGATAAGACCACTTCTATTTTGCTATTTACAACAGGTTGTACAGATAAGTTCACGAAAGAAAGCTCCAGGGAATCCATGTAAAAATAGGATAAGAAGCTAAAAGGAACACGCTCACTGAGTGCTCATATGCATGTCGCTACCCAGAACACTTGTCTACAGCTTAGTTCAGGATGTAAAGCTGCAGACCCGGCGATATTCTACATATGTGTGTTTTTTTTTTTTTAATAAATCAGTTCTGTGCAATGAGAAAAAACTTGTAGCATTTAAAAAAAAAAAAAAACCACCCTGAAAGATATTTTTAATGTATTATAATGTAACAAAGATGTTTTGTCTCTATAGCAACCATTTACCAAGTCACATCCTCTTCCGAAACAGGCTCTGGCAAACCCCTTTTTGAGCCCTGCCCTCTCTAGCAGTGCACCAATTGTATCTATTGACTGCCTGGTCACATGATCTTCCCCACAGAACTTTGCATCATGGGTACTCTTCTGCTGCACTGACAGCCATTTAGTGAACCCCTGAGCCGAATCTTCACCAATCGATCACAGGAGAACGTATCGATCGGCAACTTAGCTAATTACTTATCATTGTGTGGATTGTATTGATGCACATATTAAAGGGAAAAAATAATAAATAAATAAACGGCAGCTTGGACTGCTGCTATAAATAAAGTGATACTTTTAATCCACCGTAGCCACCATATAAATAGAAAAGTGGGCAGAGAAAATTGCTACTTTAAAAGCAAATATTTGTACACAAAAAAATCTCCTGGACTGATACAGCGAATATAACTCTCTTGTATTCAAAATGCTGTTAAGAGTTGTTCTCCTTCTCATGGAAGCTGTCCGACAAATTTATTTAAATGAGTGGAGCTTATAGCTTTCCGGACAAAAAGAAAACACCTGCACGGCCCATTGAACAGGGGCCTGTGGGTAAGAGTGATCGTTGTGAAGTTAGGGGGCTGGCTGCAGAGTCTTATGTCCTGACTCCGAGAGGGACAGCAGAGAGAGCCGTGCGTGTTTGTATAAATGAGGGTATTAGATCACAAAGTGTATCCTAGGGATGCACGTCGTATAATCGCCTATTGTACTTTGCTGGAAGACTTTTACGCCTGGATAATTGTGCATTAACATTTGTTTCAGGGGCTGAGCATTTTATCCTCCTTAGAGAAACCACCGTGGTGAACTTCAGAGATTATTAACGGTATCAGTGAGCTAGGAGGGAAATTATCATTTTCACAGCAACTCAAACTAATTAACCCATTCAACCATGCGTTAGTAGCAGAAGGCTAATGGTCCCTTTCACTGCTAGTGGCAGTAGTACAGTAAATATTTTTGTTGTTCCCGCTGTAATCCGTGATATTATTTAACACTCGTAGTAGTACAGTATGTCAATTATTCTCTTTATGCTAACTAGTAGAAACAGGTTAGTTAAAGGTCTAGTCCCATTTAGTGAAGTTAATGCAGTGATGAGCCCTAAAATCTCAGCCAACAAGGACCTAAACCAGTGAGATGTTACCTTTACGATAATGTACCTAGCATGACAGAGACCCTATTGAGATACCAGGTACCGCATGGCAAAAATGCTTATTTTCATGGGGAGGTTCTGGCTTTAAGCTCCAGCAGATCGGATGGCCCGGGTTGAAACGAAACTGGAGCCCCCCCACTTCTGCTTCCATCAGCTGCGGGGAGATGGAGCTCATGTGATTGCTGCTGAAGCGAGCACATGACCACAAATGCTGGAGTTCTGGTGGCACCCTTGTGCCGCTGGACACCTGGCACAGGAAAGGTAAGGGTTCTGGATCAAAATGCCTTTTTGGTAGAAAAGTACTGACTTCCATCAATGAGACTTTCAGAAGTCTATGAGATGCTAAAAATCAACGTGTCTGATTCCAAATCCGTGAGATTCACAGAGAATCAGGTAGACTTGGCATCTCTGTATGTTTAATTGGTTAAACCTATGTACTGAGATAAGTTTAGGGGGGTTATTTATTAACACATTTATTTTCTGTTTACATCATTCATTGAATATTTTCCCCTGGTTTTGGTAAGCCTTGGTTTACCATACTGTTGCAAATTAAGCAACTTGCTAAATTTGAGTCTGCTTCTCCAAAGCAGCACAAAAGCACCCAAACTCATCCAAAAGCACCCAAACTCATCCAAAAAGCACCCAAACTCAGACCTTGGCAAACAAATGCACTTTCCCCGTATTTCAGAAAGATTGAGAGGCTGTCAGTGCAGAGAGACACAGTATAGAAACTTTGGGTTAAGAAATGATGGGAACACTTTAAATAGTATGGAAATGCCAGCAAAAGGTCAAGTAATTTGCTTGCTTTTCTGGTATTTTCACCACTTTGCCCAGGATTCCCAAGAATGTTGGAATTGCTTTTAGGACCAATTTATAATTGGCACTATACTGTAAAGAACTCCAGACTCCTCACTTAACGGAAGCAACCTTGCCCTATATTTACTTTAAATATTGCTAAATCTACACAAAACGTCCCATGTGGTTAGTTACATACAATTAAGAGGTTGCAGGCCCAGAAGATCACACAGCTCACAATTTGCAGTAAAAAATAATGTCATTTGTAATAAGATGGTTTGTACGGAAAAAAATCAAGTAAATTGTCAACCTCACATCTTTCTATTGTTCTCCTTCTGAAGAAATTATAATAGTTAAAAAGAAAAATGTACAATGTCTCTGCATTATAAATCAGACCTGAATATATGCCACTTCTTCTTGGATTGGACGGGTAGCTCCGTCAGAGCGCTCAGCCTGATCACCCCCCGAGAAAAGCTTCCAGGTTCCCATGACGTACCCGGTACATCACAGGGGCCTTGGACAGGTTAAGCACAGCACATATAGCAAAGAAGTACATACATTGTGTGTTTACGTGTGCCCTGCGGGACACAGCAACAGATAAGGAGACCGACCGATCCCACACAAATGTCAAGTTCCCTGCTATAATTGTTCTCATTCTTGATGTAAGCGGATATTGCTGTGAATGCTTGCGGCCCAGTTTTGTAGAGATGGTTTAGCTAGCTGCAGTATATCATGTAGGAACGCTCACTGAGCTTGTGGCCTCCCACATGTATTCTATCCCTTATCTGTCTACAAGATAGAGGTTGGTCCGGTGGCATAGCTACAGCCCGGGGGGCTCGTGTTCTTCGAGGCCTGTGTTCTTGGGGACCCGCCCTTAAGTGTGACCTATCCATATTTGTCCCGGCATATTCGCTGAATGCGCAAATTGGCATTTGCCAACCGCGCATGACGCATGACGCCCATGTCTACCTACGCCACTGATTTGGCCCTCCACTTATTATTAATATAGTTTTTTTTTTATAAAGCGCCAACATATGCAGCAGCGCAGTACAATGAGGGCACATAGTTCTGTATATTACATAAACAGTTACATACAAGGGGGGAGAAACACGCACAAACAGATACAGAGAGGTAATGAGGGCCCTGCTCACAAGAGCTTACAAGCTACAGGGAACAAAGGACAATGTTGAAACGGGAAGGTAAAGTGGCTGCTCATTGTGGGATGGAGGGTATTGTATCTGTGGGTGGAGTATGGTCCAGCTGCAGAGCTTATCCCATTAAGATTTGAGGGTGGTGGCTGGGGTGGGGGTACATATAATATGTACAGAATTCGTGAATAAAAATTGCCTAGTTTGTGCATCTCTCTAATTGTGTAAGTAATGCACTTTGATTGTAAGCTCTTTGGGACAGGAAGTTCCTCATCCCTTTGTTTATTTGTATTCCCTGTGCTTACTCTTGCATTTGATGCTCCCTTGTACTGTCCCTATGGATATACTGACAATCACTGCATAAATTGCTGCGGCAATAAAATAATAATACAATAATTAATAATACACTCTGTGTAGAGGTATCCCTTCAGCATTTTTCATATCCTTACTCTGCATTTTATCTGTTACATAAGGGGTGCTCAACTCCAATCAAGACTCCCCCCCCCCCATACCAGGTCAGATTTTCAGGACATCCCTGCTTCCGCACAGGTGGCTCAATCAGTGATTGAGCCACCTGTGCTGAAGCTGGGATATCCTGAAAACCTGACCTGCTGGGCGGGCTTGAGGACTGGAGTTGAGCGCCCTTGGTTTAACTCATCGGTTTCCCTACTCCGCTATAACGCTGTGCAGAAGATGGTGCTCTTTTATATAATCGGACTGAACATATTGGTAGTGTACTTTTCACTTACAGTAGAGGCACCTGTGCTGAAGCAGGGATATCCAGAATACCTGACCTGTTGGGGGGGGGGGGAGTTGGGAGGGGGTCTTGAAGACTGGTGCTGCCCACCCCTGTGCCACGTGATTTAATTCCTTTACTCTGCTCACTGGCAGACACTGTCCTGATATGGAGCCAGGCTTGGGTACATCCCCGCTCCTGCACACTTGCAGAGGGGCTTAGTTTGTATCGTCTAACAGTAGCTATAGCAACGCTTTGCTTAGACCAGTCCCTATACTAAAAATACATCACCTTTAACACACAGAAGGAACCGTAGAGGGAACAGTTTGAGGCAGCAAGGTCTCCTAATGAACTTGCCAGCGACAGTTCCACGTCTACATTATTTATAGGTGCAGGTCATTTAGTAACAGACATTGCAGTTATAATGCAAACAAAAGCACTCGGACATACAACACTTTCTTACCTACTTCTGGCATATTCAGCAGCTGTGAAATATTTGTCTGAAATGTCTAACCCAGTACATAGGTTTGTGTAGGGGGGGAGGGGGGGTTGAGTATAGGGGAGTTGTACTTAATTTGATGGGCTTTAAATAATCTAAATGAATTTGAGAAAATAGGCCTAGGAATAAGTTTAGCTTGTGCTATATAGCAGGGGTGCGCAAACTGGCGGGAGGGTGCGGTGGTTACAGAGGCCCCGCGCTCATATACAATGCCGAGGGATCGCGTGAGGCCTCTGCAACTTCCCTTACTTTGTCTCAGGCGTCAAATAACGCCGCGGGGTCAAGTGACGTCACGTGATCATTTGACGCCGAAGACAAGGTAAGGAGGGGGCGTGAGCAGGTGAGGAGAGCAGGCAGGGGGTGTGAGCAGGGGAGGAGCAGGCAGGGGGGCGTGAGCAGGGGAGGAGCAGGCAGGGGGGCGTGAGCAGGTGAGGAGCAGGCAGGGGGGCGTGAACAGGGGAGGAGCAGGCAGGGGGTGTGAGCAGCGGAGGAGCAGGCAGGGGGGCGTGAGCAGGTGAGGAGAGCAGGCAGTGGGTGTGAGCAAGGGAGGAGCAGGCAGGGGGGCGTGAGCAGGGGAGGAGCAGGCAGGGGGGCGTGAGCAGGGGAGGAGCAGGCAGGGGGTGTGAGCAGGGGAGGAGCAGGCAGGGGGTGTGAGCAGGGGAGGAGCAGGCAGGGGGTGTGAGCAGGGGAGGAGCAGGCAGGGGGGCGTGAGCAGGGGAGGAGCAGGCAGGGGGTGTGGGCAGGGGAGGAGAAGGCAGGGGGGCGTGAGCAGGGGAGGAGCAGGCAGGGGGTGTGAGCAGGGGAGGAGCAGGCAGGGGGTGTGAGCAGGGGAGGAGCAGGCAGGGGGTGTGAGCAGGTGAGGAGAGCAGGCAGGGGGGCGTGAGCAGGGGAGGAGCAGGCAGGGGGCGTGAGCAGGGGAGGAGCAGTCAGGGGGCGTGAGCAGGGGAGGAGCAGGCAGGGGGGCGCGCAGCAGGGAAAAGTTTGCGCACCCCTGTTATATTGGATTAGCACCTTCACTTTCTGCTTTCAAAGCCAAGGAAACAAAACTCACCCGGCGCCTGTGGAGAATATACAATTATAAATTGAATAATATATTAGTGATTAATATCGTGAAAAAAAGGGAATAAAAAGTGAATAAAAATCAGTGATACTGTTTGAATGGTTTCTTGTCTGCTTCAACCCACGTTGAACCTCCTGGTGGATTCTTAAGGATGCAGTTTGTAGACAAAAGCGGGGAGCTCAGGAACCATAAGATACAGAAAAAGTTGGAAAAAGAAAATACATAGCGCGATAATGTCAAAAATGTGAAAGGTGACAGTGATGCCTAAAAAGTGGAAAGTCACACTTTCACAAGGAAAAAACAGCAATAAGCCCCCTTTGGGAGAAGGGGCGGTCCCGGGGGGGGCTTATTGCGGCTTTTTCCTTGTGAAAGTGTGAGTTTCCACTTTTTAGGCATCACTGTCACCTTTCACATTTTTGACATTATCGCGCTATGTATTTTCTTTTTCCAACTTTTTCTGTATCTTATGGTTCCTGAGCTCCCCGCTTTTGTCTACAAACTGCTTTCAAAGACAGGCAGAAAAATCACCTGTTAAACGAAGCACCTCATTAAATGACCTATATTTGTACTAGTGACTCCAGATGCACGGGCCGTCCCCGACTGGCACTTCTAATAAACTCACTGTTACTCCTACTGTCTGTAAGTCTGCCAATATATCACTTAGAGTGTCAGCTCTTCGGGGCAGGGTCTCCCTTTGCCTTATGTTGTCATTTACCTGTTGCACTTATCCCTATTGTTTGTATTTGACTTATCTTGTGTTGTAATTATGTACAGCGCTGCATACAATGGTGGCGCTATATAAATACAATGATATATACTGTACATATATATATATATAAACACACATGCATGCACACATTAGCAGGTGGATACATTATTAGTGGTATAGTCCGCTTCCCTGTAGGACAACTAGAAAGTCGCTGAATCTGTTTAGTCTCTAGAAAATCATATCTTGTGTCAAGCTCTCTCTCCAACAGTTGAATGGCTATTTGGGTGAAGCTGGTCTGTAGATTGAATAGAAATATAATGTATTTAGGAAGTATAGTACTTAAGCTGTCTAATTTAGCTTATGTAAAGGCTAAATAGATAAAGCAATATAAAAACAGATCTATTTACCTGAATAGAAACACTGTACAATACATATAAAGCATAATACACAATCCATTCTGTTTGACACTATTATTATTTACACTTTGACAACGTTTGCTGCCACTAAACTGATACAGCAGTGGAATAAATGGGAAAAAATGCTGTTTACGCACAATGGAGTTCTAATTCCATACGAAAGAATCATATTTATTAGAGATTATTGAATAACCCCCACAGTATCAGGGGACAGTGTTACATATACTTTAGTTCCTAAAGTAGAGCACAAAAGATGCCTCTAATGGTATAATAAAAAAAAAAACTTTTATTTGGAGAATCAAACCAATACTGTACACTCACAAGTGTGAAGTAAATGAAATGACGCTGTTGCTGCAATCACTGCCTCCCTTTTCGTCCCGGTGGACTTGTGCGCTTGACCACAATGTCTCCTCTCCTCCCGGACTCCCACGAAGGGCTGAGGTGGCAGTGTCAGACTGAGATGACGTCCCACGAGGGACGCGGCTCTGCAACCAAACGGCCTCTTCCAACGCATTTCGCCGGCGTACTCTCACTTCTTCAGGTATGCGTTACAATCGCATCCCTGTAGAAGCAAAATGGTACTTGTGAACTGTGTGGGCAAAGCTGCCTGGTTGCTGAATGACTCCCCCTGAGTGACGTGTTACCCCCATCCGCATGCTCCTCCCCAGCTCTTCATGGGAGTCCAGGAGGGGAGGAAATGCTGGGGTGGAGGACACAAGCACTTTGCGATGGAAAGGGAGTGTAATAGATGCTCGCCACAAACCGGACAGGACCGTGAGGCTGAGGTGAGGATTAGAAAACACCGACCTAGGGACGCGAGGTCGCGTCCGGTGTGTAGGTTCATAGTAGTGGATATCCGGGTCAGGGTAGGAGAATGTGGGAACGTAGGAGACAAGCCGAGGTCGAGGGTTGGAGAGATACGGATCATACGGGTCACTTAGCCGGGTCGAGAATAGGAGAGAGCAGAAAGGTCATGGATAAGCCGGGGTCGAGGGTCGGAGACAGCAGCGTAGTCCAACGTAAACAAGGCAAGGTGGTTGTGACCAGCAAACGTAACAAGGATTATGCTCAGCAAACTTCCTGGTGGAAGAGGCTGAGCCTAAATAGCAGGACTGTCCAATCAGGCGCAGGGCTGCACAGCAGGCAGGAATCAGGCAGGAGCCAATCAGGTGACCGGAGCTTGATGGGGGCGGAGACTGTGTCTGATCCTCCCAGGGAGGCAGCCATTACAGCACAAGCATCGTTTGAGAGGCACTCATTTACTTCACACTTGATTTTCCTTACAGGCTAGAACTATTTATTAGAGTCTTTTTTCGTGCTGTATTCTAGAAATTGAATCTTAACGTGATGGTGGAAGAACCATTTATAGCAGCGGCATTACCACCTTTGTGACTTTTATGGACTATTCTTAAGACCGTCAAAATTGAAAAACAAAAATTGCGATATTGTGTTTTATTACACACCAGGTATGTACCTTATCTTGACTTCTTGTGTATTCATCCTAATATGTTATACAAGGGGTAGCAAACTCCAGTCCTCAAAGGCCACAAACAGGCCTTGTTTTAAGGACATCCCTTTGCTGAAGCCGGGAAGCAGGGCTATCTTTAAAACCAGTCCTGTTGGTGGCCCTTGAGGATTGGATTGACCACCCCTGTGTTACACAATCTTCTATATTCTTATTTTTCCATCGATACATGTCATATTTTTCCCACCGGTTTATATTACTTACTCCAAATGGACTCCCTCTGAGCCATGTCGGCACTCACAGGGCATATTGGCATTACCATTCTTTATGTTACACGTCCTTTCGTTTTATTTCCAATAAAGCATTAAGTAAGCATTAGGAAGTAGAAGTCCTGCTAATATAAACAGCTCAAAGTGGTGCTGCAAAGCGAGCAGTCAGTCTTTTTCTGACTGTGAGCATTAGCCTTTTTTTAGCTCTGGGAGACATGTTAATATGAGTGATTTGTGCGGTGTTGGTGATAAGGACCCTGCAGTTTTATTTAGAGATTAGATATCACATGAGGCGACCATAGGAATTAGGCTGTGTGGGGAGCTGGCTCCTTTCAGATAGCACTCCTCTTAATAGCAGAATGCCAAGTGTGTAAAACTACAGTAAGTGATGAGAAATGGTGACGAGTCTCATGGCCTAAAGTGTCCTGCAACACATTGCTCGTCTTACAGGGAATGATTCATAGTAAGCTTTAGACTTGTGGTGATCTGACAGCCAGTATATGAAATGCTTATCTAGACCTATTTGCTACATACTTTGGTTCCTGTTTACTAAGAAATATATGTAATTGGCACACAAAAATCTATTGTAGCAAAATGTGTCCGAAAATGCAGTTACTCTCTTCAAAAATGTGCAACGTTTAATTAGAGCCCAAAGACAATACTTATTAAATGTTAGATTTAATTTACAAAAGTAGTACAGTGCTTAGTTACAGAAAAGAAGGTTACAAGAATTGTACAGTAGAATATATGCAGACAGTTTAATAAAAAATAATGGTAAAAAACAAATAGAAATTCCTAACATACATTAATTACCTTATATTTAGCTTTCTCAATCTAGGTTGAGTTGGAAATATGAGAATTCCCGAATCTCGTTGGCATAGAGCACTCCCTCTGTTGAATTTCAAATTAATTTCCCAAATGCATGCATTTTATCCAAAAAAAACTTGCATTGAGAACAGAATAAGCCTACCTTCTGGGTGTTTGCTTAACCTCCCCTCGCACCCTCATTAGGCTACGGCCCTGCTCCCTCAGTCAGCGCGCCCGCACTGCATGCAGGCAGCGCGCTGAGAGGCACAGACCGCTATCTGCGGTCTGTAGGCAGCGGGAGCGGCGGTCGTGGTTTGAGCAGAGGGGCGTGGTTTGAGTGGAGGGACCTGCTTCTCCCCCCCTCCCTCCACGGGCTCGGTCTCCCGGGCTGCAGGAGGGAGCTGCTGCGGGCTGCTGGAAGGTAAGCAGCTCCCGTTCCCTCCCCCTTCCCCCACAAATGCCCTCCTCACACACGCTGATACACACACACCCCCCCCCCCCTACCTTGTGGAGGAAGCTCTCTGACAGCTCCCGCCCCCACCGCTGATAGGCTCATCAGCGTACCACGTGGCGCGTCACCGCTCGGGATCACAATTTTATTGCATCCCCTGGCGGTGGACGCGTCACAGCGCGTTGTGAGCCGTGCAGCTGGGGGGGACTGGGACCTGCTCAAGAAGGATACCCCTGCTGGTGAGGAACGTGGCCGCGCGCGCCGCCGGGCGCAGCGGGACCAAAGCCTAACTATGTAGCAAGTCTCTCCCCTCCCTCCCTCTAGGAGATTATGGTTATGCTACTGCTTGGTGTAGTGCTGGTTACCTGCGTGGTACAGGAGAGATAAGTTTCCCGCGTATGGTGTGGGAGTACGGGGCAGACCTTTAGGGATCCCTCTGATTCTGTTCTTCTCGGTGTCAGCGCCTCCAGACATAGGGGGCTTCAGCATGATTGAAGGGGGTCCCCGCTATGACTGTCCTTACTCTGTTACCTCCCACCACACAGACTGCAGCTGAGCCAGAAGCACAAATGAGGATGTTCTTTATTACAGCAGCCACTGCTGGTGTTGTTGGAGTGTATGCTTCAATTGGATAGGGTGGATCCCTGGCTTCTGGATGGTACTGGCCTGCGGGTAATGATGAGGCCTGGCTGGATTAGATTAGTGCATCAGCCCACCAGGGGCTGAGCACATGTCTCACTCCCGGCCGGGAGGAGACACTGCAAGCTCCTACCTCATGCAGGGGCAGGCTGGAACACCAAACACTAACTAACTGAAGGTCTCACCCCAAAGGGGCTGAACTTCAAGCTATAATTTAGGCACTTCCTTCTTGCAGCTCAAAGAGGGAGGGCACACTATCTGTACCACCATTGGCTATCACAGATCCCTGTGTCAACTCCACTCCTGTCACTCAGGAAGTCAGCATGAGGAGAGGGAAAACGCCATAGGATAGTCTGTCACTGTCTACATCTTATTAGAACTTACATGACAGGGGGAGGTAGAGAGATAGCTGGACCAGCCACTGCTATATCTATAATTACATTTTTCGGCTTGGGGAGAGAAAAATGTTTTTCTTTTGAATTAAAACATACCTGAGTATTTTTATACTCTCCTAATTTTATCCCCACAGTACCTAGAATATAGTGACCCACCTCTTCACGTTTTTGGGAGTTTAATACAAGCAACAATACTATTGTTGATGGGGTTAATGCTACATTTGAGAGACAAATGAATATTGAACCTTTGTACTCTCACAATCGTGGATTGTTTGGCATCATTTAATTAGTCCGATCACAAATGTTACAAATATATATTTGTCATTCTTGTGAATCATGTCAGTTCCACAAAATTTTATATTTAGTAAACTTATATAGCCATGTGGAGTGTATTTGTGGTCACACCCTCTGGCGTTCCCCAGACCGTTTAAAGACTGTATTTTACGGTACATTAAAAAGGCTTTTGGTTATTTCCACTGTCAGAAAGAGTTCTGCATCTAGAGTTTCATTTACCCCACAATCCCAGAGCAGGTCGCCCGTAGATAACCCCTCCTTTAGACAAACACAGAAAACCGGGCGGGGTCACTGCACTAACCCCAACAAAAACAATAGATGTAATTTTAAGATATAACTTGTAACTCAAGTTATTCTGTGTGCCAGATAATTAAAATACTGAATATTTTCACGGTATTATCATGACATATACCAGGGGTGGGGAACGTCCGGCCCACGGGCCGTGTAAGGCCCGCGAAGTCATTTGGTCCGGCCCCCGGGAAGCAAGCCTGCAAGAATGGTTTAAAAAAAAAAAAAAAATTTAAAACTCCCTTTTTCCTGATTGGCTGCCCGTGCTGTCACTCTGCCAAGATTTTTTTTTTGGCCCGCCTCTTCCTACAGCACTGCTCCCCTCCCTTCCCTCCTCCAGTAATGCCGGGCTCCTTAGGCTCCGCCCCTCTGTCCCTCCCTTTAGGCTCCGCCCTCTGTCCCTCCCTTTAGGCTCCGCCCCTCCCTTTAGGCTCTGCGGGTCTGCCAGTCTCTCAGCTGCACTGACTACCTATGTAGCTCCAGCAGCCCATCCACTGGCCCCAGGTAACCCACATGCCCCCTTATACCCCCTCCCAGGCACCTTACCCACCCCAAGGGGGAGAGGCATTATTTTTGTGTGTGTTTGCAGAGGTGGGCTTATTGTGTGTGTGTGTGTGTGTGTGTGTGTGTCACTATGTGTGTCATTGTGTGTGTGTGTGTGTCTGTCTCTGTCATTGTGTGTGTGTCTGTCTCTGTCATTGTGTGTGTGTCTGTCTCTGTCATTGTGTGTGTGTGTGTGTGTGTGTGTGTGTGTGTGTGTGTGTGTGTGTGTCAATGTCACTGTGTGTGTGTGTGTGTGTGTGTGTGTCTGTCACTGTCACTGTGTGTGTCTGGCACTGTCACTGTGTGTCTCTGTCTGTGTGTCACTGTCTCTCTGTGTGTGTGTGTGTGTCACGGTCACTGTGTGTCTCACGGTCTCTGTGTGTCTCACGGTCTCTGTGTGTCTCACGGTCTCTGTGTGTCTCACGGTCTCTGTGTGTCTCACGGTCTCTTTGTGTCTCACTGTCACTGTCTGTGTGTCTCACTGTCACTGTCTGTGTGTCTCACTGTCACTGTCTGTGTGTCTCACTGTCACTGTCTGTGTGTCTCACTGTCTCTGTATGTGTGTGTGTGTGTGTCACTGTCTGTGTGTGTCTCACTGTCACTGTCTGTGTGTCTCACGGTCTCTGTGTGTCTCACTGTCCCTCTCTCTGTGTGTGTGTGTCACTGTCTGTGTGTGTGTGTCTCTGTGTGTGTCACTGTCTGTGTCACTGTCACTGTGTTTGTGTGTCACTGTCTATGTGTGGCAGCAGCCGCCTGAGGTGATTAAGGACCTGAGTATCACCAGGGCGGCGCGGGTAAGCAGCGCTCCGGGGGGGAGAGGGTATAAGAGGAGTGGGGGATAGGGGGGAGGGGGTATAAGAGGAGTGGGGGATGGGGGGGAGGGGGTATAAGAGGCTTGGGGGATAGAAGAACGAGTCTGCGGTGGGACAGACACCTCATTACCGCCTCTCCTCCTCCCCACACCGGGCAGCAGTTGTGAAGGGTACCTGCTCCGATCCTCCCCTGCTCCGCCCCCCGTGCACTTACACGGCCCTCCTCCCCACACCCCGGGCAGTAGTTGTGGAGGGTACCTGCTCCGCCCTCCCCCCTGCTCCACCCCCCCCCCCCCGTGCACTTACACGGCCCTCCTCCCCACATCGGGTAGCAGTTGCGGAGGAGGGCACCTGCTCCGATGCCCCCTGCTCAGATTCCCCCCCCCCCCCTTGCGCACTTACACGGTCCTCCTTCTCCCCACACCGAGCAGCAGTTGCGGAGGGCACCTGCTCCAATCCCCCCCCCCCCATCAGATTTCCCTCCCCCTGTGTGTGTCTGAGAGAGTGTGTGTGTCTGAGAAAGTGTGTGTGTCTGAGTGTGTGTGTGTGTGTGTGTGTCAGAGTGTGTGTGTGTCTGAGAGTGTGTGTGTGTGTGTGTGTCTGAGAGTGTGTGTGTGTGTGTCTGAGAGTGTGTGTGTCTGAGAGTGTGTGTGTGTCTGAGAGAGGGAGAATGTTGGTCTGAGAGAGGGAGAGTGTGTGTCTGAGAGAGGGAGAGTGTGTGTCTGAGAGAGGGAGAGTGTGTGTCTGAGAGAGGGAGAGTGTGTCTGAGAGAGGGAGAGTGTGTGTCTGAGAGAGGGAGAGTGTGTGTCTGAGAGAGGGAGAGTGTGTGTCTGAGAGAGGGAGAGTGTGTGTCTGAGAGAGAGAGAGAGAGAGAGTGTGTGTCTAAGAGAGAGAGAGAGAGTGTGTGTCTGAGAGAGAGAGAGTGTGTGTGTCAGAGAAAGAGAGAGTGTGTGTGTGTGTCTGAGAGAGAGAGAGAGAGTGTGTGTGTGTCTGAGAGAGTGTGTGTCTGAGAGAGTGTGTGTCTGAGAGTCTTGAGAGTGGGTCTGACAGTCTTGAGAGTGGGTCTGACAGTCTTGAGAGTGGGTCTGACAGTCTGAGAGAGAGTGGGTCTGACAGTCTGAGAGAGAGTGGGTCTGACAGTCTGAGAGAGAGTGGGTCTGACAGTCTGAGAGAGTGGGTCTGACAGTCTGAGAGAGAGTGGGTCTGACAGTCTGAGAGAGAGTGGGTCTGACAGTCTGAGAGAGAGTGGGTCTGACAGTCTGAAAGAGAGTGGGTCTGACAGTCTGAGAGAGAGTGGGTCTGACAGTCTGAGAGAGTGGGTCTGACAGTCTGAAAGAGAGTGGGTCTGAGAGTCTGAGAGTCTGAGAGAGAGTGGGTCTGAGAGTCTGAGAGAGAGTGGGTCTGAGAGTCTGAGAGAGAGTGGGTGTGAGAGTCTGTGAGTGGATCTGAGAGAGAGTGGGTCTGAGAGAGAGTGAGTCTGAGAGTCTGATAGAGAGTGGGTCTGAGAGAGAGTGGGTCTGAGAGAGAGTGGGTGTGAGAGAGAGTGGGTCTGAGAGAGAGTGGGTCTGAGAGAGAGTGGGTCTGAGAGAGAGTGAGTCTGAGATAGAGAGTGGGTCTGAGAGTCTGATTTCCCTACCCCCTGCCCGATTTCTGTGTGTGTGTGTGTGTGTGTGTGTGTGTGTGTGTGTGCGCGTGCGCGCGTGAATTTGCGTGTGCACAGACACCAACCCACAGTCAGTCACCCACCACCCAAGAGTCAGTCAGTCACCCAAAGAGAAGCAGTTCCAGCCATCACATTAGTGGTGAGTTCATTAAATGTTTGACCAAATATAGCAGGCTAATTTTTAAGTTGATAATTTTGGATGGCCCTCGAATGATTTTATAAATATCAAAATGGCCCTTGGCAGAAAAAATGTTCCCCACCCCTGACATATACCATAGTTTGCCATTGATAAAACATACCCAAACTGGTCTCTAATGAAGACACAGTTAATTTTGAGCACAGTGGCACCAAGATTCAAATGATGGAACATTGTTGATTGCATTCAAAATGAAATAGTGACGCAGGCACTCAAAATCTGAACTAAAGGGTGATTTATTACCAGTGTTTCAATCCTGTGCGGGAACTTTCTCAAGATATAAATGCATGGTAAAGTAATTGAACATTTTAATAAAATCTGGTAAGAACAAACTTCATGAATTGCACCTTCTGTATACAGTAAGTACTCAGCAATATTTTCTGTTACTGTAAGTAAATAGTACACTACCGATATGTTCCGTCCGATTATATAAAAGAGCACCATCTTCTGTACAGCGTTATAGCGGAGTAGGGAAACCGATGAGTTAAACCAGGGGCGCTCAACTCCAGTCCACAAGCCCGCCCAACAGGTTAGGTTTTCAGGATATGCCAGCTTCAGCACGGGTGGCTCAATCAGAGGCTGGGACAGATTGAGCCACCTGTGCTGAAGCTGGGATAGATTGACCGACCTGTGCTGAAGCAAGGATATCTTGAAACCCTGGCCTGTTGAGGGGGCTTGAGGAACTGGAGCTGAGTGCCCCTGAGCTAAGGAGTAGGAGGAAACTGATGAGTTAAACCATGTCAGATGTTGCATGTGAGAAGTGACTGGAATGTAATAATGTATTTAAAAAGGAAATTCTCAGTCCACGTCCCTAATTATCTAATCAGTTTTTCTACTTGCCGGCAACACATCCGTATCTGGGGACAGGCGCGTGCAAGACTGGGCTGGAATTGGAAACGAGATAAATGAGCATAACTGATTACGGTTGAAATAATTACATTTTAACTGTATCCTCTTGCAGATCCATGTTAGAGATTAAATGGAACATGTCCGATGAGAGAATTGCTAATGTTTAAGCTTTTATGGTCCTTTGAGGAGGTAACAGATTACAGGAGCCAGTTTTGCATGACTGTCTCGGCTCACTGAATGTAGGCAAAAACACAGATGAAGGGGTTAAACATGGTCATTCTATTGTATGTTGAACACAAACATTCTGTAAGAGACGTGTGCAGAGGTACACTATGGAGACCATTTAAAGCTAAACTAAAATTAGGCTTTATTACACAAAAACCTATCTCCGCTTTGGAGACTACCTACACATGTAACAAGGTAATTGAACAGAGTCCAGTGAATAGTGCTCTAATGACTATAGGTAGAAAGTTTGTAGCATAATCAGTGCATATCTTGATTGAAGAAAATCAAACAGGTGAAGTCATCTTAAGGTGAGTAAACAGGTATGTAGGTAGGCGTATAGAATAGACCTATATATAAAGTCCTGGTTAGCTCCACTACATCACTGCCAATAAGGACAAGGTCTAAAAACGCAAACAATTACCTATAGAATGCCTCCCAATAAGTAAATGGGTAACTCACATAGACGTTCCTGGGTTCTTCTGAGGGGCGTGCATCTGCGGTAATTAGTCCAGTATTCTCCACGAGGCGCGGTGATGCGGAGCACAGCCAAGCAAAAGGATGTGACAGGATTCAGCAATGATGTTAAAAACACTTCTTTATTGCGGCATCATGGTGCAGACAGACAAGGAGAAAAAAGGGGGGGGTGGGGGGTCTCGCTCTTACGCGTTTCACGCCTGCTCGGTGCTTCGTCAGAGAGTAGAGATAGTGTGCTGGGCCCCCCCTTCTTATAGATCATATTGCCTGCCGGAAATTGGATATCTCAACTTGTTCCGGAAACCGTAAATGACATAATTGAACCGGATACCGGAAATGACATAACGGGAGGTGTGCACCTAACAACCTGGGTAAACAAACAGGGTTGTTATGGCAATGGCTCATGTCCCCGCTAGATAGAGGAACGGCAAGCAATTATATACTATGGGGTTGCCCAGCACAGATACCCCGCAGAAACAAGTTAAAAAACATGCAGTAGTATGCTAAAAGCAACTGGATATATAAACAAGTGTTCTGAGGACATAGCAAATTGTTTTAAAGATGCATCAGTATATATTTTGATGCATTCACATTGTTCATACATATAAGCAAAACATATCTCAATAATGAACACAGAAGCTCAGAGAGATATTTCATGAACCATCTTGGTAAACTGAGAACAGCATAGTATCATATACACAATATAAAGTACTACTTAAACATTTGAGATATTCTCATAGGAAATGTTTTAACTCCCAATCTGTATTTATACCCCCGGGTGATAATGAACCGAGGGTATAAATCCAAAACATTTCTCTTTGATTCAGGTTTCCCTCTCTGTTACCTCCTCTGGTTTGCTTTGGAATGTGCTCTAAGGCACTAAATGTAAAGGTATCAATGGAACCCTGCGGGCAGTTATAAAAATGTTTGGACACAGGTAAATTAGGGTCATTCTTTTTTATAGAACGTAAATGTTCTGAGATTCTAATTTTCAGAGGGCGAATCGTCCTACCAATGTAAGTACTGCCACTTACATTGGTAGGACGATTCGCCCTCTGAAAATTAGAATCTCAGAACATTTACGTTCTATAAAAAAGAATGACCCTAATTTACCTGTGTCCAAACATTTTTATAACTGCCCGCAGGGTTCCATTGATACCTTTACATTTAGTGCCTTAGAGCACATTCCAAAGCAAACCAGAGGAGGTAACAGAGAGGGAAACCTGAATCAAAGAGAAATGTTTTGGATTTATACCCTCGGTTCATTATCACCCGGGGGTATAAATACAGATTGGGAGTTAAAACATTTCCTATGAGAATATCTCAAATGTTTAAGTAGTACTTTATATTGTGTATATGATACAATGCTGTTCTCAGTTTACCAAGATGGTTCATGAAATATCTCTCTGAGCTTCTGTGTTCATTATTGAGATATGTTTTGCTTATATGTATGAACAATGTGAATGCATCAAAATATATACTGATGCATCTTTAAAACAATTTGCTATGTCCTCAGAACACTTGTTTATATATCCAGTTGCTTTTAGCATACTACCGCATGTTTTTTAACTTGTTTCTGCGGGGTATCTGTGCTGGGCAACCCCTTAGTATATAATTGCTTGCCGTTCCTCTATCTAGCGGGGACATGAGCCATTGCCATAACAACCCTGTTTGTTTACCCAGGTTGTTAGGTGCACACCTCCCGTTATGTCATTTCCGGTATCCGGTTTAATTATGTCATTTCCGGTTTCCGGAACAAGTTGAGATATCCAATTTCCGGCAGGCAATATGATCTATAAGAAGGGGGGGCCCAGAACACTATCTCTACTCTCTGACGAAGCGCCGAGCAGGCGTGAAACGCGTAAGAGCGAGACCCCCCCCCCCTTTTTTTCTCCTTGTCTGTCTGCACCATGATGCCACAATAAAGAAGTGTTTTTAACATCATTGCTGAATCCTGTCACATCCTTTTGCTTGGCTGTGCTCCGCATCACCGCGCCTCGTGGAGAATACACATGTAACAAATCTTCACAGACAAACAAGAGAAAAACTGGCGCACAGCCAAGAATGGGTCCCAAGAATGTGAATAAAAAATCTTCTTTGTTGAGCCATCTAAAAAACGGAGGTGAACAACCTCCTACGCGTTTCGTGTGAAAACTCGAATGCTCCTTGATAAAGTGTTTTCACACGAAACGCGTAGGAGATTGTTCACCTCCGTTTTTTAGATGGCTCAATAAAGAAGATTTTTTATTCACATTCTTGGAACCCATTCTTGGCTGTGTGCCAGTTTTTCTCTTGTTTGTCTGTGAAGATTTGTTTCATCCCATCCCACTTGGCTGCACGCCTATCAGGATTTTGTTCTAAAGGGGCATCTGTGAGTATTATTTATTATTCTCTTCAATACTTATTGTGAGTCCAGGATCTTTCCCAATGAGGGTTTGACTGGGTTTTATAGCCCTTATCTTGCCCTTCAGGGATCATTGGTCTGTCCGGGGACTTTACTACAAGCATCCATCAGAATACTCCCCTGTCCTATCCTGCTTATTTGTATATCACTTATACTATCATATTGAAAGGATCCAGCGTTTGAGCGCCTTTGTCACTTTTATCTTTGGACTTATCTACACATGTAGTTCAGCCCTCTCTAACTGGGTGGTTAGCTAAGCTATTTACAAGCCCAACAGTCTCCTAAGAAAGTCTTATCTGTGTCTTGTAGCTGTAGGGGAAGGCTTCTCTGCTCTCTTGGGTACGCAGCCTTGTGTACTATGGCAATGTCAGGATCCAGATTTAGAATCTTGTCCCCTTTGTCTTGCTGTCAGCCTGCAGTCTCTTTGCAGCTCAAGACATCTGTCCTCTGGACAGTCCAGTGTCCACTAAGGAAATCCTCTGGTCTGTCTTTCCTAGGTCAGCTCCAAATGTCAGCTCAGGAATCCTTCTTCCTGTCTCAGAACAGGCTATTTCACAGAGCTCTAATCAGCCAGGTGGAGTTGGCTAATTGCTGGTGTGCAATTAACCAACACACTGCTGGATTAGAGGCAAGTTTATTTAACATGAATAAGTCCCTGTTACACATTCCCATATGATTTACTCAATCATAGTGATCAGGAAAGATGTCCTTGGCATATAGCTGCAGTATTGTGAGTATATTGGTGTTACTGTTCTAAGCACATTGGTATTCTGAGACAAAAAGAACATGACGATCATTATGTAAAAGTAATGACAGAGTGAAGCTTTTTCCAGCGCATAATCAAAATCAATACACAAGATTGTCCATTACTGCTAGCAGACAGTGTCTGTTTTCATGACCCATAATAAAGGGTACTTGATTTAATGCAAATGCATTCAGCATTACTATTACTATTCAGCATTGTCTTTTATTGTGGTGTTAAAGAGATTACTGGTTTCTCACTATAAGTGGATATTTCAGAGACGTTCCTCTGAGGGTAGACAGTAATTGCACTTTGCATTTGAAGTCTTTTAAAGCCACTTATTTTAGTTGCCTTATAATATGTACGAAGTTGTTAGGGAGCAGATGCATGACTCAAGCGTGTTGTCCGTCTTGCTGCACACACCAGCAAATCAGAATCCAATCTTTAAAGTGTCTCATACAGGATCTTTAACATATAAGTGTGTAGCTATTTTGCTTACTAGATGTGTTTAATTACAACTTTTCCTTTGGATTCCCAGATGTCTTCCCAAGGTTGCGTGCCCAGCCTTTCATGTAAATCGGGCTCCCTGATACTTCCATTTGTTGTCCTTCTCTGGGGAAATAACACTTTGGTATAGAATGGAGATTAGATTTTTACTCTGAGAAGTTCTACGTATAAATTCAAAGTAGGTTTCTGACCTGTAGTTTTATATGCGAGATATGGTACGGTACAATTCCTTCATTGTAAATAACGGTAAAAACTCTGTTCCAGGGATCCGAAATCTCTCATGGAGTCGAAAGACTTGAGTTGTCCACCACTGATCAGACTACCCAGTCTCTTGATTGCTTACCGCTTCGACCACAAAAAGTCCCTCTCATTAGGATCCAGTAAAAGGTTAAGTAGATGGGTCCTACTGGAGTTGAGAAGTTCCAGCTCCATTTCACAGAATCCCATGGCTTCAAAGAATGGTTGACGATTGGGTTTAACCGTAAATCCTTATGTTGGCTCTTTTTTTAGATCTGTAAGAGAGACGAATCTCTGGTATTCTATATCAACCCATCTAATGTTGGTGGCAAATGCCTGACAGAGGCTAATTGTGCTATTTGGGCAGGTGTAGTAAGATCAGAGGTAAGGGAGTGTGCGCCCCCACTGGTGGATCAAATCATAATTTTTTGGTTGAACTCGGTTACTTTCTGGAACCTTATGAAAGATGGGATTTGTCTTTTGGAGTCAATTTCAATCTTTATAGTTTACGGGGATGGGGAGTGACCTACATAAGTATAGTATCTTGGGCAGTAAAGTCATTTTAATGGAATAGGTCCTCCCCATCCAGGACGTAATCTTCTTTGACCAGCTCTACGGGACCTTCTTGAGAGAGTTGAATATATAAGGATGGTTCGCTTGATACAGAGTGTGTTATAAGTTTTGGTGATTTGAACTCTTATTTAATGTAGGTTAGATGTTCTTTTTGCCACGTGAAATTAAAATATATGGAGATGAATTTGACTCTCACTGGGAGATTTATGTTCAGTGCTTTGCACATATTGCTGTTGACCTTAAATCCAGATTTTGTTTGAAATGTATCTAATAACATACAAATCAGGTAGAGTTTGTATTGGCCTCATTAGGGTTAATAAGTGGATCCAGCTATTTTTGACAGCATGCTTTCTATGATTACAAGTCGCTCTCTAATTCCTCTGTAACATCAAACTGAATTTCATCATCTCGTATTTACTTGTGTTGCCGCCTAATGTAACCTGTTATTCTGGAATATACTGTATGTGGAGCTGAAACACACAGTAGAGTAGTTATCCTACATTACTATTTCTGTGATGGCTTTTTTATCCAAAGCCATTTTCCTACCGTGTAGGCTACCTCCGGTCTTCAAGGGCCAGCAACAGGTCCGGTTTTCAGGATATGACTCAATCAGTGGCTCAGTCAAACACCTGTGCTGAAGCAGGGATATCCTGAAAACCTGACATGATGGGAGCTCTTGAGGACTGGAGTTGGCCGTCCCCAGTGTAGGCAAATTAGGCTTCTCTGTAACCCTCCAATCTCATCTCTCGCCAAATAATGATGCATTATTACCTTTCTAGCCTTGTCAAATCTCTGCTCTATTTAAAACCTAATAGAGCCCAAATTCTGCCCCTCCTAATTATCTCAACTTGGTCTTCCAAGGAGGTTGATGGCCAGTTGCAGATTCTAAATAGGACTATGTTATTGGACTACAATCGTTATCCACCCCTCAAACTGTCCAGTGATCGAGTGGGCTCCAAGCTATTAGTGAAAGGTAAATGAACGCTTTGCCTTCCTCATCCTATTTACTGGAAGAAGCCAAGGTAAACTTTTATTTCAAGAAGCTCACTAAGGGGCCCATGCTATAAGCGTTCATAAAAAAAATCGCCGGGCCGTTTAATTCGCCAGTTTTTGGAGCGTTGCAATCACGGTATTCAGAAAGCCTCGATTGCCTGTGATAGCAAAATGCCCAAAACGGGCGAGTAGCCGGTGATGTTATGATCACCTCTCTCAAAAGGGCTCACCCGGCGATTTGTTCCAGTTGCAGAGAGAGCTGCACAGAGGGAGCCGCCTCTCCCTGCGCATATCTCGCCAGCGATCCCAAGATTTTAATATAAAATGTAGTACTAGTGTAGATGAGCAGGGGGTCTCTGTCACGGGATCTTTTAACAAATTTCTACCGGGATCATTCAATAGGCAAAACAACGTAGTGCAATAAAATGGGGTTCATTTGGATGAAAACACAACAGAAATACAAAATACAGAAATATACACACTTACTGGCGCCTGGGGGTTGAAATCTGGCCTTTCTTAGGTGCAGGGCGCCCGTTTGCAAGGGCTTATTACCCTGATCGACCTTGTCCCAGACGTCCTGGAACGAAATTCGGAAGATTTTTCGGCGATTTTTTTAATGACGGGTGAAAATTGTGTCGTTTTATGCCTTTATCGCCCACTTATCGAGGCTTACTGAATAACAGTAGGCATTTTGTCCGATAAGTGTTTGATAAGTGGCTTATCGCGGCTTATAGAATAGGCCCCTTACTCTTTATATACTAATCGTTCATTTAATTTGTGTTATGCTGTGGTGTGTGAAAAATAATAGGAAAGACCATTAGCAAAATACATAAATAACAAGCAGAGTTTGAACCACTCTACCTGACTTAAATAAAAAAAAATTCTGAGTTTGTAAATTGATTCTTGGCTGGCTTTTTTTTTTTAAATTGTAAATACAACATAATCTAGCCATTGAGAGATAATATTTGGATATGATAATGATGCCTCTCTCAAGCAGGAAGTTCAGCCTACGATCATTTATCAGATTCAATACTGAAGAATGAATGAAGTGACGCCAAAAACTATGATCAAAATATACTCCGAATTAAAACTAAGGGCGCTACTAATTTCTAAGCACTAACGTGAAATTAATCTCAAATTTAAAGAATGAATCTAAATCCAACACATTAAAAATTAACTACTTTAAAAAAAGGAGTGTCTCGAATATAATAAAACAAAAACAACTCCCTTCAACTTATGCATCTCTCCCCGGACTCCTGTTTAAGTCAAGTTTCAAATCTTCTCAATTGGGGCAGAACAGGAAAAGGGAGTAAAAAAATAAATACCTGTGTAGTATATCAAGTAATATGTAGAAGGTATAAAAGGGAATTCTGTATGTACAGTACTAACATATCAGAAGTATATCAAGCCTCCAGAGAAGCTCTAAAATGTTCCAGATTCTTCATTCTCTCTCTCCCCCTCCTATAACTGCATTGTCTATGGTGGACCTGGCTGAATGGAGGTCTGACTATTGGAGTAGCCTTATTTTAATAGTCATGAATGTTTTGCTTCCTGGATGAACCCAACATCAATGGGTCCAAAAATCAGTGACCAATATTTGGCTTCCTTAATGGGATTTTTCATCAAGATGCCATGTTTTACCCTGGTGACGGTTTAATTATTAAGCAGAAATGTATGTAACAAAATGTATTACAGCACATATCTTGGACAGGCATTTCGCATCATTTAGTATCATAAAGCTTACAGTATGAAAGGTTTATAACTGTGTGCTATTTATAAATTGTCATGTTTGCAGTGCCTATGTGTATTGTTAAAAACATACAGTTGATGGACGACAGGACCTGGTCTTCTCACTTTAGGTTCATAAATACAAACACAATAATTTAGTTCCTTGGGCAAACTCAGGTATTTGTTTGTTCTTATGTGGGCAGATACGTTTGCAAATAATGCAGGTCTGCAAAATGGCATGGTTTGGCAGTTATACAGTGTAGAGACTTTTACACTGAGACAAGACTAGCCATTATTAGACAGTTAAAACCAGAGACAGCACATAAAACACAGACAAAGCTCAGTTTTAGCACATCCAGTGAAAATCATACACGGTACAGTGCCTAAATATATATATGTATAAATATCTAATAAGTAAATGGTCTTTTAGTTTGACATTTTTGGCCAAAATTGTTGTAAGCCCCTGAGCCAACGTCACGGCAGACCACAATTCAGGGGTCCCTAACGCTAATATAAATTCTTAATAACCTGTGTAATAACAGGAAAAATGATTTATAGTAAATCTGTCAATATTAGTTGCAAAGTTCTAAGTCTGATTGAAGCCTTTATTAACCTGTACATTACCAGGAAAGGCACTCTGTATTAGAGATGTCACAACCATCCTGCAAGCAAACAAGTTCCCCTGTGTGGAAGATGCTATGGAGTGAGCCCTTAACCATTTAAATGTGGGAGGGGGTGAGCTTAAATTAAGTAGGAGGTTGCCAACCTCCAATCAGCCAGGACTAGCTGAAACACAATTGTAAAATATACTGGACACCTAACAAATACACTGGACATCTCTAATACAGAGTGCCTTTCCTGGCAATGTACAGGTTAATAAAGGCTTCAATCAGACTTAGAACTTTGCAACTAATATTGACAGATTTACTATAAATCATTCTTCCTGTTATTACACAGGTTATTAAGAATTTATATTAGCGTTAGGGACCCCTGAATTGTGGTCTGCCGTGACGTTGGCTCAGGGGCTTACAAAAATTTTGGCCAAAAATGTCAAACTAAAAGACCATTTACTTATTAGATATTTATACATATATATTTAGGCACTGTACCGTGTATGATTTACACTGGATGTGCTAAAACTGAGCTTTGTCTGTGTTTTATGTGCTGTCTCTGGTTTTAAATATATATTGCCATGCTCAGTAGCACTCCTCTGTGACATTCATATGCTTATATATATGTTGTGGTTATTTTGGGGGTTCAATAGGAGCTTGTTAGGTGTCCAGTATATTATTAGACAGTACCTTGAAGTTTGACTTTTTACATTTTACCATTTGCCTCAACATTTGCCCAGGCAGTATCAAGTCAGCTTTAAACATTCTTTTACGATAGTGATTTCCTGGTGAATAGGGTACCAGAAAGGTAGAGTATCTAAGGTTTTCCCTACCCTAGAAACCTAAACATTGAAGAATGACCTTGTAACGTGACAGTGCTGACAAAACGAATGTAACATCCTTACTGGAAGATTAAGTGTTGCCTACCGCATCTCACATCTAACCCATTATTAATCAGTAGGCTCCCCTCTCATAGGAGGGTCCCACGTATTGTGTAAATGAGTGACATAGCTCATAATGTCTGTCATTATTTCAGTTCTGACTTTACTTTTAACACATTTATCAGATTGGTGAGGACATTTCTAGTAATGTTACACAAAATGTAAAGCCTGTGGCCAAACAAAAAGGTAAACCGTGGCAGGTCCCACGCCAAGGTAATGGGTGCAATGTTATTGTGTCCTTGCAGAAACATCCCAGTAGCAGAAACCTCTCCCTGTAGCGTTATAGATCCAAGATGGGACTCAATTTAGTACAGCACTGACGTCCACTCCCCTGCAAGAAAATCAAGCACCCATTTTCAATTCCACGATTTGTGGGTTGTTCCATTTCTGATATCAAGCAGCCGACTTCTTAGCTCTTAAAGCTGCAGTTCAAGCTGTCATTTTTTCCCCCTTTCAATATGTGAATCAATACAATCTACACACTGACAGGTGATTAGCTAAGTTGCTGATCGATCTGTTCTCCTGTAATCGATCGCTGAAGATTGGCTCGAGGTACACTAAATGCATCTTGGGTCCTCTTCTGCTGCACTGACAGCCAAAGTTCTGTGAGGAAGAACATGTGACTAGGCAGGCACTAGATTCAATTGGTTCACTGCTACAGAGGGCAGGGCTTAAAAAGGTGATGCTGTTTCAGAAGGGAAGGGGATGTGACTTTGATAAATGGTTGCTATAAGAACACAAATGCGTGTTACATTAGAATACATTAAAAATGTCTTTACAATAGTTTTTATTTCTATTTGTTTTTAAATGCTACAAGAATTATCTTATAGAACTGAACTGATGTATTAAAAAAAACACATGAAAGATATTGCTTGAACTGCAGTTTTAACACAAATCTCTCCTACACTTCAGGCAGATGGACCTTCTCCTCTAACAATCCATAACTATTGCTTCTTCTGAAGTACTCTTATTCCCCTCTACCTACTACCAAATCCTACACCCCCTCCTTCCTGCAGCCCTTCTTTTAGCTTATGACTCTCCTAAATTGCAGAGCATGCATTTTAATAACTGTTACTGACCAATGATGCTTGAGAATGCCCAATGCCTTTTAGTGCTACTTTCTACCAATGTGTTTCACTGTAAGCCACAAATACTTTGAGAGCCAGCCAATGTGTGTAGTTCCTCGCCAATGAGTGTAACAGAGCTCCAATGAACGTGACAGCACAAGAAACATATGATTGCCCTCACACAATTGTGACCTACATCATATGATAGGGACTGCCTGCCAATACATGTGAGTGCATGAGAGGTGACATGAAGTGTAAGTGCCAGCAGGATGACTAATGGATATTGGCACAGGTAATATACACTACTGCTGTATATGAGGGATATAGTCACCTTTTTCCTCCTTTGGCAGTTCTGTGGCACTATTTTACCCTTTTGTATAATGTTAGGTTTCTTGTTTGAACATCACTGAATGATATTGTTCATTCTCTGTAGGGGAGGAAAAATAAACGTGAGCCAATTGTCCCATAAATCGATGAGCAGTCTCGGAAAATGCTTCTAACAAAAAAAAGAAAGAACGCGAAAGTGGGGGATGAAGCACCCATTATTACACGTGATTAAAGGGGACCATGTCAAACATCAGAAAGCCTCTGTTGAGGTCATTCCCACACTAATCAAACCACAGTGACAAGATCATACAATCCCCCCCTTTATATGACAATGAAATAAAATAAAAAAATGAAAATATATGTCTTTGTATTGGTACGATCAAAGATTACTTCAATGGTTTTCATAAATAATACACGCTTTGTATGAATCAGACGGTGTTTCCCAAGAAGGGGAGGACTGGGGCTCAAGGGAATAGGATACAGCAAAAAAATAGAAGAAAACTATATGTAATAATAAGAATCCTTCAGTGGAAAATATAGTAATCTTGAAAGGCCTGACCCTTATGCAAGTGTGAGAGAAATACAGTAACTTCCGCAAGTATAAAGGAGATAACTTGAACTTCGTACGTCTTGCAGGAGGACAGCGTTGGACTAGACTCTAACTCTATCTAGAGAACAAAAATGGAGTCGGGTATGTCCCAGCGCATAGAGAACCCTCCAATATGAACAAGAATGTCCAGAATAAATGAGATATTACTCACATAGAAGTGACTGCTTGGACCCACAGATTTCCACCTTGCAGGACATCAGTCCAGGCGTGCATGAATCACAAGCTTTAGAGTAATATTAATACCCAGGTATTAGGGATAAACGAGGATTTATGTACAGATCCCATGTTTCCCCAACTAAGCACACAGGATATGGTTTCCATGTTTTAGATACCTTGCTCCAACCTGGACTGATTTAGAGGTGTGTAGGTGGCTCCCTCCTATTGTGTGTATTTACCTATATTTCAATTGGGTTCAGCATTACCCTGGGAGCATGGGATTTTTAATGCGTCAATTCATTTATTTAAAAAAAAAAAAAAAATCATATCTTTTGTATACGATTAAAGATGTGTCATTTTTTTAAAATATACAGTTAGGTCCGGAAATAATTGGACACTGACACAATTTTCATAATTTTGGCTCTGTACGCCACCACAATGGATTTGAAATGAAACAACCGAGATGCAATAGAAGTGCTGACTTTCAGCTTTAATTCAAGGGGTTGAATAAAAATATCGTATGAAACGTTTAGGAATTGCAACTATTTTCATACACAGTCCCCTTATTTCAGGGGCTCAAATGTAATTGGACAAATTAACACAATCCATAAATAAAATGTTAATTTGTAATACTTTGTCCAGAATCCTTTGCAGGCAATGACTGCTTGAAGTCTGGAACACATGGACATCACCAAACGCTGGGTTTCCTCCTTTGTGATGCTTTGCCAGGCCTTTACTGCAGCTGTTTTCAGTTGTTGTTTGTTCGTGGGTCTTTCTGCCTTAAGTTTTGTCTTCAGTAAGTGAAATGCATGCTCGATCGGGTTGAGATCAGGTGATTGACTCAGCCATTGCAGAATATTCCACTTCTTCGCCTTAAAAAACTCCTGGGTTGCTTTCGCAGTATGTTTTGGGTCATTGTCCATCTGTAAAGTGAAGTGCCGTCCAATCAACTTCTCTGAATTTGGCTGAATCTGAGCAGACAATATATCCCTATACACTTCAGAATTCATCCGGCTGCTTCTGTCTTCTGTCACATCATCAATAAACACTAGTGACCCAGTGCCATTGTAAGCCATGCATGCCCATGCCATCACTGCCTCCACCGTGTTTTACAGATGATGTGGTATGCTTCGGATCATGAGCCGTTGCAAGCCTTCTCCATACTTTTTTCTACCCATCATTTTGGTACAGGTTGATCTTAGTTTCATCTTTCCAAAGAATGCTGTTTCAGAACTGGGCTGGCTGTTTTAGATATTGTTTGGCAAAGTCTAATCTGGCCTTTCTATTCTTGAGGCTTATGAATGGTTTGCACATTGTGGTGAACCCTCTGTATTTGCTTTCGTGAAGTCTTCTCTTTATGGTAGACTTGGATAATGATATGCCTACCTCCTGGAGAGTGTTCTTCACTTGGCTGGATGTTGTGAAGGGGTTTTTCTTTACCATGGAAAGGATCCTACGATCATCCACCACTGTTGTGTTCCGTGGACGTCCAGGCCTTTTTGTGTTGCAGAGCTCACCAGTGCGTTCTTTTTGTCTCAGAATGTACCAAACTGTTGATTTGGCCACTCCTAATGTTCCTGCTTTCTCTCTGATGGATTTTCTTTTTTTTTTTGCAGCCTAAGGATGCCCTGTTTCACTTGCATTGAGAGCTCCTTTGACCGCATCTTGTGGGTTCACAGCAACAGCTTCCAAATGCGAATGCCACACCTGGAATCAACTCCAGACCTTTTACCTGGTTAATTGATGATGAAATAACGAAGGAATAGCCCACACCTGTCCATGAAACAGCTTTTGAGTCAATTGTCCAATTACTTTTGGTCCCTTGAAAAAGAGGGGGCTACATATTAAAGAGATGTAATTCCTAAACCCTTTCTCCAATTTGGATGTGAATACCCTCAAATGAAAGCTGATAGACTGCACTTTAAGCCCATATTCATTATTTAACTGTAACTTGGATTTATTTTGGTACACAGCCAAAATAAAAAAAACTTGTATCAGTGTCCAATTATTTCCAGACCTAACTGTATTTCTCTCAGTGCCCGGTGTATTGAGGTTTGTGCCCTCATTATATGGGGCTTTCTTTGGGTGTTTTAGGTCCTTGTTTTGCTGTGTGTTGCACCACCTTATCTAACGGTTAGGCCAGGGGTGCTCAACTCCAGTCCTCAAGACTCCCCCCCCTACCCCTCCGAGCCACCTGTGCTGAAGCAGGAATATCCTGAAAACCTCCTGTTGGGGTGGGGAGGGGGGGAGGGTCTTGAGGACTGGAGTTGAGATCCTCTGGGTTAGGCATTATATTAATACTATTCTAGTGCAGGTCTATGTATGTAGTACAAATATCGTGCCATATTTGTCCTGTTTTTTTTATTGAATAAAAAATGGGTTCTCTGGACATCAGAAGCCTACAGATTAAAGAAGCCGCTTGGCACTGTTGACGTTAGTATTACGCCCATGTGGGAGGATTAGATTTGACCTCTTGCTCTGGTCAGTGAGCATTACAGTGTTTGACAACTTTTCCTGGCATGTCAGGGGATTATAAGAGTGTATAAATGGGCATGGATATTCTGAAGGATGGATTGGGTGAAGTCAGCCAAGTGGCACATAAACAGATTAATATCAAATTACTTTCGACCTTTTTGTGACCTAAAAAAATAAATAAACGCGTTTGGGGGGAGAGAACGAAACTCACCAACAACGGCATTAAAAAGTACAGAATGCTGAAAATAAAGTAGATTCTAAAATGATCTAACAGAGACCCTTTATTGCCCTTCCCTTGTGCTCCGCTCATGTCAGAGGATCTGCTCTGAGTATGGCTGGAACTTCCATTAACACCTAGAACTGCATGAGTGCTACATTGTAACTAGAGGGGGAGCGCGAGCAGCTGCTCACTAAATAAGTCCCCAGCAATTAGAAGAGATAGTGGACATAAGAACTCAAAGATGTGAGTGCCTAGCTAACGTTTAGAAATGTAAATTGTGTTTCTCTGCAGATTCGCTCAGTGAAGCGAGCGCAGAATTCAGGGTTCTTGTCTTGTGGCTCGATGTGCGTATATTTCTATGGTGCCAGCCAGGTACACGTTGCTTTATCATTTTTACATCATTACAATACCGGGAATATAATACAGACACAGGAGGAGTACATTTGAATGCATTAGTTAGTGCAGGGGTGCGCAAACTTTTCAGTCGGCGCCCCCCTGCCTGCACTCCCCCCACCCTGCTCGCGCCCCCCTCTTTTTACCTTGTCGCCGCAGGGTCACGCGACGTCACGTTGCCATGGCAACGCATAGCCGAAGACAAGGGACGTTGCAGAGGCCTCGCGCGACAAGCGGCATTTAATTGCCTTGGGGAAGAGCGCGGGGCCTCTGCAACCGCCCGCGCCCCCCCAGTTTGCGCACCCCGTTCTGTAGTTTAGCAAGTAGTGGTCATCGAGGGCTATTCAAATGTTTTGTTGAGCAGGTAAGTTTTCAGACAGGTGTTGACGTTAGATAGAGACAGAAGGTGCTTGGTAGACACAGAGAGGGAGTTCCAGAAGTAGAGTGCAGCATGTGTGATGGGTTGTAGGTGTGCGAGGGCTGGAGTGACACCGGGGTAGAGAGAAGACAGGCCTGAGAATAGCATAGGGATCACGTTGGGGTGTTGCGAGATATTATATTCAAGATATAGATAGGTATGGGCAGAAGACTGGAGAACTTTGGAAGAGAAGAAATTTAGTAAATACAAAGTTTAGACGGGAGCCAATACAGGCATACCCCGGTTTAAGGACACTCACTTTAAGTACACTGGTGAGTAACGACATATCGCCCAATAGGCACACAGCAGCTCGCGCATGCGCTTGTCAGCACGTCCTGAACAGCAATACCGGCTCCCTACCTGTACCAAAGCTGTGCGCAAGCGGGGAGACTATAGAGCCTGTTACACATGCATTATTTACATCAGTTATGCACGTATATGACGATTGCCGTACAGTATATGCATCGATAAGTGGGAAAAAGGTAGTGCTTCACTTTAAGTACATTTTCGCTTTACATAGATGCTCCGGTCCCATTGCGTACGTTAATGTGGGGTACGCCTGTAGACAGTTTTCAAGAAGAGAGAAGCAGAGACTGATCAAGAGGAGAGTGAGGTTAACCTCGCCATAGCGTTTTGAATGCATTAAAGGGTAGAAAGCATCGGCAGGGAGGCCACACCCCTTACCTTAAATCCGGCGTCAAATGACGCACGGTGGTCACGGGACGTTGCCATGGCGACGCATCACAGCAGAGAAGGTAGGAGACACTGCAGAGGCCTCGCGATCCCCCGGCACTTAATTTAAATGACGTGGGGAAGAGCGCGGGGCCTCTGCTGCCACCACGCCCCCTCCCACTCTGCAAAATCTTGTGCACCCCTGCACTAACGAAGCAATGAGAAAGGGGAGGAGAAAGCCAGGAGAGGGCTTTGCCCCAAACGACAACAGAGTGAAGTGTGGTGAATGAGAAGTGGGTGGTCAACAGTATCAGCGGCTACAGACAGAATGAGAAGGGTGCAGTGTCCTTGGTATTTAGCAATGTGGAGGTCATTTGCTGCTTTAGAGGCGTTGTTTCAGTAGAGTGAGCATGCAAAAACCTGTTTGGAGATCAGATTGGTGGGAGGTAAAGTTTTGTATTTGATGTAATTCTTTGTAGGGATCGTATGCCACAAAACTCAAAGCAGCAGCAGCAGCAGCACACAGTGTGGCAGCTCAGACAATACTGTTCCCTTAGCCCTATCAGAAAAGGAATTTGCAGGCTGCTAAATCGTAAAAGATTCAGTGAGAGAATTAAAGAGGATAGAAAGGGAGGAAAGACGACAAGAAAGAGCAAAAAAAAAAAGATTGATCAAGTATTCAGTATACTATTTTCTCCATTTCATAGCCCATATTCTTTGCCTACATCACATCACGTACTGACAAGATTCTGGATTACTATGGTAGATAAGTCCCATGTACCTGTGTGTGATGCTCCATTATTTCCTAAAGACGTGCGTATACCCCCTCTCCACTGTCTTCTAAACCCGAGATTGCACGGTGGTCTTCAGAACAGCCAGAGGGGCCCAAATCAGTACACTTAAGTTCTTCTGTCTGTATACAGGAGCTTTACAAGTCGGTGAGCACCACCTATGGAGGCTCCGTAACGCATGCAGTTTCTTATATCCAGACATCATTTTATGAGTAAAATACACTTCTGGATTTATTTTTAGGCATTAATATATACATACAATAGAGATAGTGATAACTTCCCTATAACACGCACTGCTGATCCTCCGGTCTTTCACACCAGCAGAAATAGGTGGAATAAGTCCACCTGGTTTTGATGGTACATATGAGAAAGGTGCAAACACACAAAATCCCTGCAAGCGCTAACTCCAACATCTACCACACCATATCATATACAGTATATTTGTGTCAAAAGGAGTGCTATTGGGTGTGACCAAATATACTGTATACATAAAAAGAACAAAATCACAATGCTCTACATCCAATATGACAAAAAATATATTTACGGTAGTTAAATACTTAACTGTTTGTGTTCTCATAAGTAAGAGTCATTTAGTTAAACGCTTTGGCCAAAATGTTATAAGCCTGCAGCCACGTCAAGGCATGACCAATTTGCAGGTCCTAACACTATGACAATTCTCATTTACCTCTATACAGTGGAGGAAGAAATGTCTGAGTAGACCAGTCTACAGGTGCACGAAAAATCCTGCTACATAAAAAGTGGGGAGGAGTGAGCTTAAACCCAGGGAGGGTTAGGACATGAACAGTGTAAGAAGTTGTAGTGGTAATGTACTTGATTTTTTTTTGGGGGGGGGAGGAGAACCCTTAGTAGCAATGTTTGTTAGACTATGTCTCATAAACATTTCTTATAAGTACGCTGAAAAAAAAACCCCCAAAAAACAGAAAGGGAGCTGGTCTTTAAAAAAAATGAATTAAAGGTTTTCTTAAAATTCTGGCTTTGTAAATAAAAATAGTAGGGATTTACCATAACTTGTAGCTCCATCCCACCTCAAGTTCTGTACTTGTGTCAGGACCGACTTGGAATTTTGCTGGGATCGTTGCCGGGGGAGAGGGACCTCTTACCTTCTCCGACATCAGACGTTAATCGGCACTTATTGTAACGATGCTCATCTCAAGCAGGAAACGGACCCACAGGGCTGAGGTAGGAAGGTGAAACAACCAACCTGAGCCGAGGGACAGAGTCCTGATAGAGTAGTGAGTTGTAAGGTCAAGGCTGGCAGCAGAGTTGCATAATCGGTGTGGATGCTGAGGTCGGGGTGGGCTGAAATCAAAGGTTAGTCGAGGTACTTGCAATGGTCTGGGAAGGCTGAAGACAAGGGTAGTCGAGGTACGTGATAGACAAAAAGCATAAACGCGTTGCATGAACACAGCAGGAAACTGGAACTTTGCTCGGCAACTTCCTGCTAACAGGGTTGTCCTTTTAAAGGAAGTTGCCAGGAGCAAAAATGAACGATCCAGCCACAGAGGGCGAGCAAGGGTAAAATCCCAAACCGGAATGTGAAAACCCGGAAAGGATTTTGCCAAAACTCATACTTATACAGTAGGCCTCACGCACTCTTCCCCGGCAATCAGTTTAAATGTTGTGAGGAAGAGCGCAGGGCCTCTGCGAGTGCGGGGCGTGGTGTGACGCCATCAAGCCTGCCGTAAGTCGAGTACAGAATGCAATAATTTATTAACAGTTTGGCAAGACCTGTCACATAATAACGATGGAGCTGCTTATGCAGAAGATGCGGTTTATTTAGCAGAAATAACATTTCAGGGGTCTAGGCCCCTTCGTCAGGCGCCAAATGGGAGAGATGTTTATTTTCAGCCCAGAACCGCAAAACTTTGTGCCCTCACTATATCTGCTAAATAAAAAGAAGCCGACACAGAGATTAGATCTCAATTCACTTGCTTCTAGCACAGAGACTTTACCACCGGGCCACTTCATCAATTGTTATTCTGCACTTCATGACGGTGTTCGGCTCCATCATTAAACTAGCCTTTTTCTATTAGCTACGCTTGGTTATCCTTTGCTGTGCACCGCATTTTTCCCCTGAACTTGTTCAGTTATAGTAGGTATTGGTCTCTTAACTAGCAAGCCGATAATGACATTGTATATTCTGTGGTATTATTGTGCTGTTAAATCAGCCTTTTGGTCGTAATGGGGTTTTGTTGATTTGTATTATTATAGCGGCAATTCCAAAGCAGCCTCCCTATTCCTAACGAAAAATCCCGATCTTCTGAAAACATTCTCAGTTACTCAAATGTTCTATATAGTTCAGCCTCGATTGGTGTAACTGTAGAATTCATGCTGCATTACTTTCTCAGTTTTGAACTCCAATACATACAAGTAGTGTGAATGTGTACCCCTACCTCTTCAAAACTGTGGAACCCCTTTAAAAATGTAGGTGTGACTCCATGGTAGCCCATCCCACTTATTCTATACAAGTAAAACATAGTATTGATGTGTTAGGGGACATTTAAAAAAAAACACCTTTTATAATATATTTAATGTAATACAAATTGCAATCGAATGTTTAATAACTACTTTGGATAAATGGATTTAAAATGCTGGCAATGCCTTGCAGGTCTCTATAGCAACAAATGAGTTAATGGATTTCCTCCAGTCACATTGCACAGCACATGACCTGAAATCACAGGCCTGCCTGTGCTGCGCTGCTTGTCTCCCCCTTTTTCCTGGCTCAGACACAGCCCTGCCGTTAGTCACACATTGATACTGAATCCGCTGCCGCCGTCACTTCAGACGCTCTGCACTTACCATATGTGGTGTCAAAAGTGAGCCGGGAGCAAGTTTCAAGAGGAAGACTTAAAGGTGCAGTGCCAGCCAGCAATAAATATTGCACTTGCACGGAGTGAGAGCATAGAAGTCATAAAACGTTCTGAAAACCCGATTGCTTTCCCTGCCAAGAGACTGTAGCGGGACACCTCTGGCACAGAAGGTGTTAACAGCTCAATTTACGATGTGTTTAATACTGCAGCTTTTCAACTCTAGACCCCAGTAAAGACTAAAACATTTGCCATTGGGCTTTAAGGAGTTAGAGGTTTAGGAACTCCTAATTTGCAGTGATCAAGGGATGAGTTATAAAGCAGTTTTTAGGAAGTTACATATGCAACTATGTTGCAATTATTAATATTATTATTTATTTATTTTTCTGCCCACCCGGTAGGAGATTCGGCCATTACAGCATGTGTGGTGCATGCTACCTGTTGGTAAGGGACTGAGCCGTCCGCCGCTGGTTATGGGGACGCGGGACAGGTTTCTGGGGTACATACCCCACATGGTTCTCTAGCAGTGCAGCGCCTTCATCTGCCGCAGGCTCCAGATGTATGGAGGCGATCTCCTACGATATAAATACTCCCTCTCCTTCCCCAGTAAGATCACACCCCAGGCAGGAGGTATATGAAACAGGAACAGCTTTTATTTGGGTCAGCATTCACCACACGGCAGTGGCCTGCCCAATACAGTCTCTGAGTCGGCTACCCAGCTGTAGGATGGTCCCTGGACAACCACTACGGCCCTCATTGGCTGAACCGCCGGGGGCGTGGCCAGTGCTCCGCCGCGAGTTGTGAGCACAGATTTCCTGTCTTCAGGGAAATCTGTTCGCACAACGCGGCAGGCAAGGTAGTTAGTGGGCCCGGCCCCATTGAGGGGCGGTTCTTGTCATAGCGGGCACTGCAGCAGGAAACGGGGACCTAGCCTTAGGCCTCGTCCTCACTGCTCGCGGCTGCGCGCACTATGGCGTGCATGGTGCGAACAAGATTCGGCCCTCTGAGGGGGCCAGCCCCAGTCACTGCCTGCGCGCGCCTGCAGAAAGCGTGATGCGCGACCACCTTTGCCAAAAGACAAGATTTTTGGCTCGGCGGCCGGGCGATGGCCACATCATAGTGGCGGTTCAGCCAATGTGGGCGAACCAGCCGCGCCACGATCTCCTGCTCTTCTCTGGATGCGCAACCACAGATCGCGGCTGAAACTGGTGCATAGCTGCCTGGCGCTCCGATGCGCACGTGCACGCAGTGACTGGGGCTGTAGCCTTACATGGAGTTGATACACGGACCCCTTCCATTTTACGTTGTATTAAAAGGAGCAATCCAAGACGGCAATTTTTTTTTTTTGTGTCAATTTTTTAACATTTTTTTTAATTATAAAATTGAAGCCGTGGTTTTCCGGAGTGGAACCCCATTAATTCCAGCTCTGATGGCCCTCTACCTCCGGAGATACCTCCAAAGTAGGTGCCGGGAGCAGCTCCGGCTAAGCAAGGGGTTTGAGGTTTGAAGCTCCCGCGTCACATGGGCCAATAGGAAGCCGCACCGATGATGTCACAGCTTCCTATTGGCCCGCAGGGCCTGAGATCTCATAAGAGAGGACATTTTGTATTGTGAACCCTGGCAGCTCTGAAGAGCGGCCACCTGCACCTAATTCGGAGGCAAGTATCTCCGGAAGTAGGGGGTCTCGGAGCTGAAATTAAATGGGGTTCAACCCGATATATAAAAAAAAAATATATATATAAAAAATTTGCCCCTTGGATTTAATACATCGACCGTTAATGTGTAAGGTGTGATAAGCGCAGGTGACGTGCAGTCGCATGAAAAGCCCCATTCACTTTACAGAATAAGGGCCATAGACTGGCCGGTATTGGTAGTATATAGTTGATTATGTTCTGTCCAAGTAATTAGTAGCACTTCAAAATAAATAAACTGTCCATTTGAAATCCCAGACAATCTTCATGGTTTTAGTTCTTAATATTCAGTTTTCCGTAGGTTTTTTCTCAGGGATTCTTGGGAATTTGTGTTGGTAGAGTTTAGCGGAGACTTGTCACGTTAATCCGGTGGCACCGGAGGAATCACGTGATGCGCTCAGGCCCTGGGTACAGGAAATGCAGGGAGCCGTACTTCCCATGGAGCTGCCAGTCAGATTAGGACGGATCGAGATAACACAGGGGCGCTCAACTCCACTCCTCAATCTCCCCCAACAGGTCAGGTTTTCAGGATAGCCCAGCTTCAGCACAGGTGGCTCAATCAGGCCCTGCTTCAGCACCGGTGGCTCAAACAGGCCCTGCTTCAGCACCGGTGGCTCAATCGGGCCCTGCTTCAGCACAGGTGACTCAATCAGGCCCTGCTTCAGTACAGGTGGCTCAGTCAGGCCCTGCTTTAGCAAAGGTGGCTCAATCAGAGGCTCGGTTTTTGACGGATTGTGCCACCTGTGCTGAAGCTGGGATATTCTGACCTGTTGGGGGGGGGGGGGGGGGAGGGTTTGATTACTGGAGTTGAGCACCCCTGGATTAACCCAAACCCCCCTTAGAAAACTAGCATCTGCCCATGGCACCAGGCACATCAATGGGGCATTGAAAAGGTTAAGTTCATTCTCATTCTTACATAGCAAGCAGAACATACAGTATTGTATTGTATTGTATGTCTTTATTTATATAGCGCCACAAGTGTACTCAGCGCTTCACAAAGAATACAGTACAGGGAATTATAATAATACAATAAGTGCAGCAAAATCAGACAATAGGAAAGGAAATCCGTGCCCCGAAGAGCTTACAATCTAAGTGGTATGATGGGAGACCTACAGAGACAGAAATGTATCTATAACATTTCTGTGTAAGTGGCAGTCATATATACACATGCAAGAAAAAGACTAGGAAACAGGTGAGCACTCAAAAAAACTTCAAAATATGAATTGATAATTTATGTATTACTTCTTAAATAGAAAAATACCAGGTTACATCCCTAGGAAACCATAAAGAGTGTTGTCGCACATCTTCACAAACAATTATAAAGTGCATAGTAAAGTACAATTAAACAGACACATATGTACAATATGAACCAATTCATAAATTGGAGAGAACCAGGTCCCATTAGAGCATCTGAAAAAAGTGCAATTATAAAGCCGAGTCTGAAATGCAGCATGCAAACCAAAAAACTCTGCGTAGGAAAGAAGTAAAGTGAGAAAATGCACACAGTCAGGAAGAAGTATATTTGGGGATACTTATCCAATCCAAGGTACACCGCATGTTCCGTCTTGTGACGTTTACTTCATAACTCCAATACTCAATTAACTTTGTAATATTTTGGTAGTGCAGCGTAAATGAGCACAGTACATCAGTATTAGGTAATACCTTTTTTACTTGGACTAACAATATATATTATATTATAAGACAAGCTTTTGAGAGCTCTCCTCGCTTTCTCAGGTCAGCAATTCTGATTTACAAGAATTCCATGAGTTTAACATGGATATAAAAAAGCAGGAGAGGTGGAGAATTCATTGCAGAGGGTAAATAAAAACACATGGCAATAAATGAATGAAAGGGTTACTGAGATATTTGGAGAGCATGTAGGATTATATATCCATCAGCAGCGTGGAGGCGGTGTGCAGCAGGGGAGAAGGGTTTGGAATTAAAATGAAAGGGATAGGGAGAAACAGTACAAACAATTCTGATAGGGTGTAAGAAACCCCCATATCGACATTGAGTCCTCTTGTTTTGGTTTCAAAAAGCGTTATCATTTTAAGTTCAAATGTTTCCGTTTGAGTGCTGTTAACCATTCCTGAGGATTTTCATGTTTAAATCATTTATGGAATGATCTGGCTGTGAGAAGCGGTGTCCCTCTGTAGTACAGTATCTCCCTTCTTCATGGTGTGTTATTGTGTGTCTCTGCAGGTTCAATCTGGTTTGAAGTTTGTGACTGATTTCACCACTGTAGCATCCTTGGTCACATTTGTTGCATCAAATCATATGTATCACATTCCTGGATGTGCAGTAGTATACAGTACTATGGTCCTCTAACATTTATTGTTATATGTTTGTGACTGGCTGGGGAATCTTGGCATATATGTTTACAAAGTTTGCAGCGTGTGTTGTTGCACGGCTGTTGCCATTATCAGCGTTATTAAGTTTTTGTTAACTAACTTTTGTCTGACGTTTGGCGGTTGCCGAAATGCAAGGATGGGAGGTTGGGGGAAGATGACTTTTAATGTTTCATCCTCTATCAGCATGGGTGGCAGATGTTTGATTATTTTTCGCATTCCCTATAGGGCAGGGTTGTATGTACAACTAGTGGTATATGTGTGGTTGTTTTTTTCTTTTTGTAATGGAGCAGGTGTTCTCCTAGGGTTTTAAGTGCAGTTGTGATTGTTGTGGCAATAGCCTTTGGATTGTATCCCTTCTGTCTGAATGATTCAGTCAGGCTTGTGAGGTGTCTGTTTCTGTCTTTAGTGTCAGAGCATATGGAGTGATATCTTATAGCCTGGCTGTATATAGTCTTATAGACTGGAAACGTGGGCAGGTAAATGGCAGATGAGGTTTAATACAGATAAATGTAAGGTTATGCATTTGGGATGCAAGAATAAAAAGGCGACTTACAAATTAAATGGAGATATATTGGGGGAATCCTTGATGGAGAAGTATTTAGGGGTGCTTGTAGACAGCAGGCTTAGCAATAGTGCCTAAAGTCATGCAGTAGCTGCAAAGGCAAACAAGATCTTACCTTGCATTAAACGGGAAGTGGATGGAAGGGAAGTAAACATAATTATGCCCCTTTACAAAGCATTAGTAAGACCTCACCTTGAATATGGAGTACAATTTTGGGCACCAATCCTAAGAAAAGACATTATGGAACTAGAGAGAGTGCAGAGAAGAGCCACCAAATTAATAAAGGGGATGGACAATCTAACTTATGAGGAGAGGCTAGCTAACTTAGATGTATTTACATTAGAAAAGAGGCGTCTAAGAGGGGAAATGATAACTATATACAAATATTTTCGGGGACAATACAAGGAGCTTTCAAAAGAACTATTCATCCCACGGGCAGTACAAAGAACTCGGGCCATCCCTTAAGGCTGGAGGACCTACGACAACCGGTGATAATGCAACTATAAGCTACGAAGAACAGCCATTTAAACAAACACCCAGTAACAACCAACACACTGGGACATTAAACAACAATCTCCAATAACTCAGAAGATGACAACACTTCCAGCCAACTATCTGGGATAAAACGTTCACAGGGCCTTTCCTTAATAGAGAGATCCGTTCTCTCCAGATAACTTACATTTTGTCTGACCCAAAGTTTGACAGAATGAGATTTGTGGCATATTGGAAGAGTACGTCACACGATTGGCACTGAGAGAATCATTCAACGACTCTGCACAACACAGAGGCCAGCTCAACAGAATGACAGTGACAAGAAACAGTTGGACCCCACCCAGTGGACTCTACCCAAAAGTAGTTTACATTGACAGATAAGCAAAAGACTAATTCCAGATCTTCAAACGAACATTAGAAAATACCCACACAATCTCCCACCACTGCAAAACCGGTATTGCTGCCTTCCAGAGATTCCTACAACTCACACACAACACCTCTGACAGTAACTACTCACTACTCTCATTGAATTCCTTCTCACAACCAAACAGACCCTTCTGACCAGGATGAATCACCACAGATTCACTATACCAGACGCCAATGTAACAAATCCTGTTAGACAGCATCTTCCCAAGAAGAATCAAAATGTATCCAACTGTTGGACTCTGGAAACAAATGCATTCAAATGAAGATTGTGGGTTTATTACATTAGGGGAGCGCAAACTCTTCATGCTGCGCCCCCCTGTCTTACTTCTCCCGCTCTCATGCCCCCCCCTCCGCCCCCACCTGGTATCCGCATCAAATGACGCTGCGGGGACATGTGAGGTCATGTGACGTGACCCGCGGCGTCATTTGACGGGTGTGACGTCACGTCACGTCAAATGGCGACGTGTCACAGCCGGATGAATCCTGGTAATTGAAGTGTTGCAGGGGCCTCACGCGATCCCCCAGCATTTTATTTAAATGCCGTGGGGAAGACTGCGGGGCCCCTGCAATCGGCCGCACCCCCCACCCCAGCAAAATCTCCTGCCCCCCAGTTTGCGCACCGCTGTATTACATAACATAGCAGCATTGAATCCACTTCCTGTTCCACATTTTAGAGGTGTGAGCAGAACAGCCTGACTGACACCTCTCCACACCTACCACCTTCTTACATTGTGAGCTAGCATTACTTGGCGCCTACTAATTTATACTAATCTTGTCACCGATTAACTTGGAGACTCCCTAAAGAATTGCTCTCCACCTCTATTCGTCACGTTATGATATATACTGTATGCTTCTTTCTGCACTGCCACAGTACACTGGAAGGAACCTGAGCTTGCGAAAGATCCGTACACTACAACTTCATCTATGAACAAAACATTTTCCCAGGGCTACTACAACTTTGAACTGCTGAGAAAATAGAAAGGGAGAGAGGCTTCTTAAAATAAGTCCTTTTTCTCAAAGTATGTATGTCTTTATTAATGTACATAGCACTTTACAGTAGTAATACACGTGACAATCATATAAATAACAAATAATACAAATAACAGGTCATGGGAATAAGACATAAAAGTAACATTTTGGTTGGAAGAGGAGTCCCTGCTCGGAGGAGCTTACAATCTAATTAGTAGCAAGTGGATCCAGTTTGTTAATAAAACGAGCCGAGGCAGAACACACAAACTGGTGTAGAAAGTAAAGGTGGGATTCATTTTGTCTCAAATAAGTAAAACAAAGTATTGACAGGTAACAGTCCCTAATACAGGGGAGATCAGACCTGCTTTGCACACTTCTGGTCCAGTAGGTACCACAGGTCAGGGGTAGCCTTCTTGGCATAGTGCTTATTTCCCCAAGCTCTGCCCCCCATGTCGGCAACCTTGTTGTGAGCCCCCCCACTTTCACACCTGTATTTCTATCCCCCCCCCTGACTCTTCTGCACCCCCTCACTCATCACCCCCTCTCTCCTCACTCAATCCTGCTCCCTCAATCCCCCCTCCACACGCGCACACACACACTAATTACCCCTACAATACAAACCACCATTACCCCCTGCCCCCATATACAAACACCACTACCCCCCACCCACCGATAAAAACACCACACACTTACCTTGGGGGTGGTCTCGGGCCTCTGGTGACCCCGCTTTTGTTTTTAAATGTGGGTGTTTTTGCTATGCATGTTCACAGTTTAACAGCTTTAGGCAGTTTTACAACTTAAATAAGTACTTTATAAACTTGTACTCATATTGTGTAAACACATTGATAACTAACTTCTGCACAAACCTACTGCAGTTTTATAGATGTGTATTAATATGGTTAGTTTGCACAAGTTTACTCAGAGTAGTATTTGACCTACAGACAGTGCTGATATATGCAATTTCTGCATCAGAACATTGAGCATTGAATGTGCACAGTATAATTATTACATTCAATGTCAACCCATATGTTTCCTTTTGAATTAATCACTGCACGGTAAATTATTGCTTGATTTTAAAATCACTGTTTTGTGCTAACGCTTTGGTATCTATACTTATATGTTTATTAAAATAATTGAAATGTACTTTTCTATTATAGAATAGCCTAGAAGAGGAGAAAATAATTGTTTTTTTCATGGCATTTTCTGTGGCCAGGAGACATTAAAATAAATGACATTAAACTCAGGGCTGCTGAGCATGAAGTGCTCGGTTAAAGGTCTAAATGGCAGGTGATGTGAATGGAGTAAATATAGCTGGGCCGCTGTAGGCTTTGTTTCTCACAGCAGCCAGATCCATCCAGTGAAAAGGAACTCGCCTCGTGAATGATCCATGTCATGTGATAGGATCCACACCCTGTGATGACACTGTCCTATCACATGGCATGGATCAATTGAAATCCCCTGCCAGATTCTGCACAGCAGTTTAATGCCAGGGTAAAATAGGAACATCCAATACAACTTAATCATACAGTAGGATATCACAAATGTACATTATAAGTAGGGATTTGGGGGTTTCGGTATTTATTTATTTTTTCAGAAAAATCTGTTTTTATTTTCTGTTTTCCAGCATTTTTATTTTAATTAATTAAATTAATTAAATTGACACGCTTTTCAATTGGGTGTTTATCAGCGCACTTTCCGTTTCCATACTCCCCGTGATGCCCTAGTCTCCTACCTGTGGACTGGCTGCCACAAAAAGGTGGAATTTAATAGGAAATTATGCTTCATTTCCAGTATTTATTGATTTTAACCAAAAATGCAAGATTATCAGTTGCTGGTTTTTTTTCCCCCGGTTAAAACCTAAAACTGGAATCCCTAATTATAAGGGAAGAGGAGGTATGATGTTAAGTAATGATGAAAGCAGTCTCTCAATCCTGTACTCAGGACACACCAGCCTAGCTGTGTTCTAGCGATACCCGGCTCATCACACATACAGTATAAGATACAGTAAGTTCCAACCTGCGCTTGGTAATTCATTAGCTATTCCTAACATCTGGTCCAGCTGGGGTGTCCCAGAGAGACGGTTGGGAAACCCAGAATAAGAGGTTTAGTCTTGAACAGGTTTGAATTCAGCTTCACTTACTCTGATCTGGGCAAATCACTTTTGTATCACCCTGTGGCTTCTGTATATATTACTCTGATCTGGGCAAATCACTTTTGTATCACCCTGTGGCTTCTGTATATATTATTCACCTGTAACTGGGGAACGGTATTTCCTTTGTACTTTCACCCCCATGACCTGTGACTAGGTAATATTGACCCCTTCTTCCCTTCATCACACTGGATGCGGCCATATGAGCCATTTGACCGATATGTCCCGACATCCTCGGAACTCCTCTGATGTCAGAAAAATGCTCGGTGACATCATAGCTGTTTGCCTGGAGCCAGCGCCCATTTTGACCACTCTCATATCGGTTGTTTTTGGCTACTGTTATACGCCAAGAACTGGGAGGCCACGTAAAAATGACTATGGTATCTTTTTACCAAAGTCTCCTGGCTGCAAGACCAGGACAATACTGGAATTAAAAAGGAAGAAAAAAAGTCCAATTGAAAGCACTGGAGGTTTTGCTTTTAGAAATCTGGTGGTATATAAATTGGTATATAATCTACCTTCGTATATCCGTCCAGCGTTGTTTTTTCTGGCTGTGCACCGGCTTTTCCTGTCTGGACTCTACCTCACACAGTATCTTAGGCTCTAATAAACCCCTTTAGTGGGTTTATTTCTCCACAGAGTATTGGACACACTGTCCCTTTAAGGCAATAACCAAAAACAGAAAAATAAAACCTACACCATTTTAGGGAGGCTGGCTACATAGCCTTGGCCCTAACTGACCAACTGGGTAGCTAGGCTAAAATACCATTTTAAACATCACAAAATATAACATACAAAATATACAGTTCTTATGTACCTGCATATAGAACTCACCCCCCACCCTTTCTGTATTAGTTCTCTGGTATGTCTAGAATAGCAAACTTTATTTGTTAATTGTGTGCTGTTAATTGTCTAGCTTGTAACAGGTAGATTTATTGGGGGGAGGTCATGTGGCTGTTAAATGTATAAATCTTAAATCACTTAAGGGAAGCATTGCTGGGTTAAGCATTGCCTTTTAAGAGTGTTGCATTTTTAAGTGTTACATTTTTAAGCGGGGCATGTAGTTAGACAGTAGTTGGACTAGAGGTGGACTGGAGACTGGATCTTTCTGCAAACTCATCTACACAAGGCAACAAATGGTGAGCTTATTTGACCACACTATTATCCCATGCTTGTTAGCTTTCACAATTAACCCCACCCCCCTATACACTTTATTTACTGCAGCCTCTCCCATCACTAGACTGCACACAACTGCTTCTCCCCCCCCCCACCCCCTCCCCAAATCCCCCTGCAAACTTTGAACAGACCCAAGCATTTCAATGCAGTAAAACATTTTGGCAAGGAAAAGGCACAACTCTGCTGTTTACTCTGCACACACTCGCTTGGCTCACAATAGCTTCATGCAAAATTACCTACCTTTGTGATCATGAACTTGCTACTTATTCCAACAATGTCCTTTATTGTGACCACATGGAAATTTTACTCTGAAATCTCACAACCATTCCTTGCTAGACTGTATTCTTTCCTCTAGTCCCAGCAGAATCCAATCCTCTGGCATACTACAGTACCTGACATTTTCAGTGAACTTGCAATAGTGTACTGTGTAAGGAAAATCAGATCACCCCAATCAAGCCCTAAAGTTCTCCTCACTAGAACATTTAGGAACTTTAACCCACAACAGTTTCTGGCTAATCTTACCAGCTGCCCTTGTTACAGAATCGACTTAATTCCCGACCCCGAATCCACACTCGACTATTTCTAATCAGAGTTCTTAAAATTATGTGATAGCCATGGTCCACTATGCAGAATAAGAGTACGTGGTGCTCACCTTCCGTGGGTTACAACTGACCTTATATCGCTCTACCATTTTAGGGATGCCTTGTGGAAAAGCTGCAAAGTAACTAGCACTACCAAGGATCTTAATAACTATGCCTGCGGAATATGTGCACAAAGCAAACAAAGCATGCAAAAGCACAATATTACTCTGACAATTGTCACCAGAATATATCAAACCCAGCTAACTTCTGGAAGGTTATCAACAATATATTCCAGCCTTCTAGCCATCAACAACCAAGTAATATCATTAAGGGGGATATTACCCTGGCAAATCCCACTGACATTGCAAATGCATTCAATGAATACTTTGTGGAGTGTGCTACTAACTTATTAGCGAAGTGTAACCCAAACTACATACATGAACCTCATTCTGAGAGTACCCCTATAGCCCCACCTCTCCCAACACTGCCCACGATTTTCAATTTGTCCCGGTATCTGAAGATGAGATTACACAAGAGCTCCTCCAATTAAAACTAAACAGCCAATGTGGACCTGACCTACTGCAATCTAAGTTCCTATGATTTGGTGCCCCAGCCATTGACAAACCGCTTGCTTCCCTAATCAAGTCAATACTGTACATATCCACAAAGGTGTGAATAAGAAATGAAGTTGATATTAGTTCACCATATGCCACTATCCTCAGTGAAAAACAAAAGAGCAAATAGAAAGCAACATTTCAGGCGTCTCAAGGCTGCTTTTCACGGGGTTAACCACTTCCATGGAATAATCTAAAGGACAAAAAAGAAAAGCACATGCCCCATATTGTAATGCCGTTAAAAATTAACTTATTCAGTACAAAGAACTACCTGATTAAGTCACCGTGCTTACGACGAAATGCGCAGGGACGTTCCATTGTCATACCGCCAATAGAGGAATGCTGGGAGGACGCGAGTTCGCAGCCGGATGCAACTCTTGGACGCTTGCAAGAACCGAGTCCACAGCTCCGGCTAGGCATGAGAGAGGAACTGATCCCGTCATACAGCCATTCAAGCTGATCTGGCTGGAAACCATGAGACTTGATCTCACAAAATGCGCTTTAACCCTCTGTGAGTGTGACTATTTTATTATTTGTTCTGATTAAATCAATTTTTAACAGCAGTACAATATTGAACACGCACTTTCCCTTTTTATCTTATATTATATCCCCTCACTCTGTGTGTGTGTGTGTGTGTGTGTGTGTGTGTGTGTGTGTGTGTGTGTGTGTGTGTGTGTGTGTGTGTGTGTGTGTGTGTGTGTGTTGTGTGTGTGTATATATATATTTATTTATTTTTTCCAATCCCTGTCTTAGTCATAGAAACCTTTGTATATCAGTATTGCTGACCTGAGGAAGAGAGAACTCTCTAAAGCTTGTCCTATGACATAAATTGTTAGTCCAAATAAAAAAGGTATCACCTAATACTGAAGAACTCATTTATTCTGCAATATCGCAACTGGACTAACACAGCTATTTCCGTTTTATTTATTATATATATATATATATATATATATATATATATATATAGTCAGGTATGGAGATTAGCACTCACGTTTTGATGCAGGAGGCAGATGCTTGCCCTGAGGAAGGTCCCGTTGGGAGGACAGAAACGTTGGCGGCCCTGTATCACGCAATACACTTTTTTGATATCAACATTGCAGTGTGCTGTCTTCTTTTGGCTATCAGGATCCCCTGGTCACCATATGTCTATATATATATATACATTTACATATATACACACACACACACACATAGAGTGAGGGGATATAATATAAGATAAAAATGCATGTTCAATATTGAACACACACACACACACAAACGAGATCCTGCAAACAAGTAACAATATAACTGGTACCAAAAAGTCAGTAAGGCAAGATGTTCAATAAAACCTCTGATGGTGTTACTGGGATAAGAATAATATACTGTAACTACCACCAAGAGAAAAAACATCCCAAAAAAGAGCACTCTGTATACAAAGATAACAAATATTTTATTAAATACAGTCACTAAAAACAAGACCCTGATTTCCAGATGCCCAAGCAACGACTATGAAATTAGCATGAGGAGCAAAATGCAATTGTTCACACTAAAACTCACTTGTAAGTTAAGGTAAATATATATGCTACCGATGTTATACATGCTTGCAACATTTTGAAATATTATCATTTTCAAGTTTTTAAATGTATCTAAAATTACATTATTATTATTATAAGCTTTTTGACCGTCTACTCCTAAATATTTTCTAATCTGGGCCCCCCTGTGAGACCGCTTGACAAGTCCTGCTGTATGGTGTAATAGTGTAATGCTGACAACGAAGTCATCACAACAAATACTCACTTGGGTCTCAGAGCCGCCACTAATGTGATGGGAAATCAGCTCAGAATACGCACAAAAAAGAGAAGATACCCACAGCTACAGACCATAGGCCAGGCATACTTAATATAAACTGACAATGTGCCCCTAATAACAATATGCAAATGAATATCAATGGCCATTATGATGACACCTCTGCCCCTGCATTTTATCCAGATGCCACTTTTCCTAATGCAGGGGTCGGCAATTATTTTGGCTGGAGAGCAACTTGATAAGATTTGCAGGCCACACACTTAATGTAGAATCTACATTAACTCAATGGCCCGCGAAGCTCCCCTCCTCTCCAGCTTCTCCCCTACATACTCTTCTTCTCACCTGCATCTCCCCTACCCCTTCTCTCTTACCCCCTTATCCTCCCCTTCTCTTTTAATCCTCCTCCCCATCGCTCACTAATTCTTCTTCACTCACCCTTCTCCCCTCCCGCTCTCATTCTCTCTTCCCATCCTCCTGTCCTCCCATTTTCTCTCCCCCCTCCTCTCCTCCCATTTGCTATCCCCCCTCCTCCATCTCCCATTTTTTCTCAACCCCCTCCCCCCCCCTAGTTCAAATTTCTTACCTGACTGTAGAGTGGAGCGGTGGAGGTCCTCCCTGGTGGCAGACATAGAAAGTTGTCACTCGCTTCCGGGCTGAACCGCTGGGGCGGGCTCCACCCCTATCGTCCTCTGCCGCCCTCCTTTGCATGCTTCCTCCTCTAATCTGCTCCCTTCGCCACCACACGCTTTCTCTTCTAGTCCCGCTGATGCACGCCTCCCTCTGCTGCCCGTCTCCACGTAGGCTTCCTGCTCTGCTCCTGCCATCCTCCTCCATGCACGGTTCCTGCTCTCCTCCTTTGCACACTTCTCCCTCTGCTCTCGCTGTCCTGCCTTTCACCACCGCCCCCTAAAATGTCCCGCCTCGAGTAGGCCACAGGCAACCAATCAGCCCCAGGCCTTACTTTGCCCACCCCTGTCCTAATGGGTAAATAAGGACTCAGATCAGTCCCACCTCAAACCACGGGGAACCTCTCCACTCATGTCCTGCCATTGGCCCATGTCAGCAAACAGTGGACTTAATATCTTTTTAGCTGCCTCGGACGTCAAGTCTTGATGACTTTAAGGGAATATCATTCAACTTCCATTGGAGTTATCATAGATTTGAATAAAGTCTCACTTTTTGAAGTCAGCACTTTTCCATAAAAGTATCATCTTTCTATCTAGAAATGTGAATGCTCACTTATGTGGGTTCTCAGAGAAAGTAGATTTTGTTTATTAAGAACAGTACACTGCAATAAGTACTGCTGTGTCCGTGCGTAAAAAGGACAAGCACCAACCAGCTCTTCCTGGCCTAGACAAAGAATGACTCGGAGCGCCAGTATATATACTGTTAAAACAGTAACCCTATAACATCAACAACTCATTCTGCGCATGCGTATGCCCCACCCTGGCTGTATCTTCTGTGAACCCTTTCTCATGCATTCTTTATCAACACCGTCTTCTGTATTCCTTTGGCCTAGTGTGTGCATGGGGAAATCCTTCTGTTCTTTGTATTCACATCGTCTATAGCTATTACCTTATTCAGGTGCTGTGCAAGCGACTGCTCAGCGATAACAGTCCTGCCTCTCTGTAGATTTACTGCCACTGTGTCTTTTTGCTATGCCCTTTTTGATCTGTCTGTGTCTGGTGTCTGGTGTCTGGTTTGGACTAGCCTTTCACTGCATTGAACTTTAACCCGTTTTGTGCTGGAATGCAACACATCAGTTCATACTCTGTCTCTTTTATGGGGGTCCCACAGTCCATGTTCCAGCAACATGTATTCCGCCTGTACATTCCTACATGCATAACATTGGCGTGTTTTAGCTTACTGATTTCACTGCAACAAAGTTGGGTTGTGATAGAGGAATGAGACCATGTTTTGAACGTATGCCAGACTAAAAGCAGATTAGTATTTTTCCTAGACTCTAATTGCCATGCACCAGCCAGGGGCGATCTTGTTTTCTGTTTAACTGCCAGGAAATGTCATGCAAAATAATAACTTCAAGGTTTATCAAAGTCTCCAGCTAAGTCAGTTTCTTACTAGCGTGCATTGTATGAGTTTTATTCTCTGCCTCAGTGCTGGGTACCGAGGACAATATATGAGAAATCACACTTAAAGCTAAATTTAGGTGGAGCTTAAAATTTAGGGCATGATGTAACAGTTAATTTAAGGAGGCTACTGTACCCGCCTTTTGTTATATTTCAAGTATAAGCACATAACATCTTCAAGGTCAGAGGAGCATGAGGCCATATTTATTAAGCAGTGCTAAGCTGTAAGGTAACGGTTGTTTGGAGGTTGGTGGCCCTTCCTCCTGAGTTTAAGCTCACCCCTCCCCACTTTTAAGTAGCAGGTTTTTCCATGTACCTGTGCAGGACTGGCCTATGAGACCATTCTCCGACCCTGCAGAGGTAAAAGAGAATACTCACAGGTAGTGTTAGGACCTGCATACTGGTCCTGCCGTGAAGTGGCTGCAGGCTTATAACGCTTTGGGCAAAGGGTTTAACTAAATGACCCTTATTCATGAGAATACTAACATTTTAAGTATTTTACTATGTATTCTCTGTCACATTGGATGTAGTATTAGGTATTTTTGTATTTTGCTGTCTAAGCCAGGGGTGGGCAAACTGGGGGGCGCAAGATTTTCTAGGGGGGCGCGGTGGTTACAGAGGCCCCACGCTCCTCCCCAAGGCACTTAAATTAAATGCCGGGGAAGGTGTGAGGCCTCTGTAACTTCTCTTACCTGCTCTCAGCCAGCTCTTTGGGGACGTGCCACCATGGCAGCGCACGACAAATGACACTGCAGGGTCACGTGACGTCACAAATGACGCCGGGTCCTAGGACAGGGGGGCGCGAGCGCTGGGACTTCTAGGTAGGGGGGCGCAGCTCAGAAATTTTGCGCACCCCTAGTCTAAACTATAAGGTACCCTATAGCCCATTCACGTCAATGTGCATTGTGGCTTAATGTGTCCCAGTGCTTGTTACATCAAACTTGCGACATGGCCAACACATCATTTGAGGTGTTTGTCTGAAGTTGTATGCAATAAGAAGATGCATAGTTCCTACTTCAGATGGCTTCCTATCTCCTTTAAAACAATAGTTATCACACCTATCCTTCAGGGCCACTGTTCATAGCAAAATGCAGAAAAGATCAATGTATTTGTAAACACAAGTGTTCTGTGTTTGAATATAATATTGATTAGGTTTGCCCAGAAACCCAGTCTAGCTTTGCTCTGAGCAGAGGTTTGAGTACCAATCTTCAGGAACACAACCTATATTGATGTGAACACATCCTTCCGCCCTCCTTTGCTATAAACGATTAGCTGGATTTTTGTGACACCACATTGTTGGCTCCATCTGAACTTTCAATCTGCTGCCTCTCTTACTTATGAGTTATTGTATTTCCCCAGGAATCCACAGTAATAAAGGTATTAGTTTGTGTCACGGGTGCTCACCACAAACCAGGACCGGACCGTGAGGCTGATGTGGGGATATGGAGACACCGACCTAGGCCGCGAAGCCGGGTCCGGGTTGCGCAGCTCGTGATCGTGGCAGGCCGGGTCCGGGCAGGAGAGGGTAGGATCATAGGAGGTACTTGCCGTATCAGGGTTGGAGAAGTCGAGAGTAGTCAGAGTCCGAAGCCAGGGTCGTGGGCAGGAGAGAGTAGAAGTCCGATGAGAGAGCCGAGTCCAAGGGTGCCAGAGGTCAGGAATCCGGATACAAAGCAGGGTTCTAGGTACAAGGAGACAAGACGAGTGCAACGAAGTGGCTTGTAGCAAGCACAACTAGGAACTAACTATGCTCAGCAATCAGCCTAGGGCTGATTGAACTAAATACCAGTGAGGAGCCAATGGGGAAGAATGAAGGTGAGGTCACAGGTAAGTGGACCGCTGATAGGCCGAAGCTGGGTGCAGGACAGGTGTAGAGGATTCCCAGCGATGAGTAAGTGCAGCCATATATATGCGTGCATGCGCCTGCGACTGGGACACAGCGCTGGAGCGGCTGCCAGAAAGTGCTGGTGTGCGTGGCGGTCCGCCTCGGTGGCGCACGCAGCTGGAGCGCGGGTCACCACTGATCGGGAGGCGGCACTCCGGGCGCGGTGTTCACTCGCCCCCCGCGATGCGAAGTCCTGGCATGCGAGGAGCGCGGGGAGAGAGAGGCACCTCAGAAGGTAACGGACGCGGCGCCCTTACAGTTTGATGTCAGAACCCAAGGTTTCTTCTCACATTACAACACCAGCTGCAGGGCCAGTCCTATGCAATAAAAAGGGGGATTTCAGGAGGCAGGTCGGATTTCCCTTTTCAAAATTGAATAGTCTCTAATTATATAAAACATCAAGAACAATGTCGCAGGAGATAAATGTGCTAAAGTGGATCCTCAGTGGATCTACTTCCAGGTTGTTCATCTTACCTGCTCATGAGGGCTTCTTTTGGTAGCTTTGAAAAGCAAAGAGGAGACTATTTAAAAAAAAAATATATATATATATATATATATATATATATATATATATATAATTAATTGTATAATTAACTGGAAGAAAATCATATTGATGAGGTTTGTCTACAGTTTATGTTGTGGGTGTCATTAGCTTCAATAGAGGAATCTACTCTATCCTGGGATCTCCAACAAGAGTTGCAGGTGCACTCCTGATTACTGACATCAACTGCAAAATAGCATCTGGTTGGCTCTGACGCAGCACTGGAGGAGAGTGGCCAGCACACTTTTTTCCCCGCCATTGGCAATAAGCGTCTCTGTATAGAGTTCTGACCTGGTAACCTGAATATGTTCTTTCCTGTCCTTCACCCTTCCCCTCTGCATCTCCAGTCCAGACCAACCTGTGACAAAATGCCAGGTAATCAGGACATTGTACTGCCCTCCCCAACTTAAGCTGGGGATTTCTCTACAACACCCTGTTAAATGTATTGTGTTGGGCAATCCTAACACTGCCACTTTTCCAAAAGCCGTGGCAGACTGCCCAATATGCCCGGGCCTACAGCAGCAACATTTGAGAGCAGCAAATATCTGTTCTTTTCCCCCGAGATATATATATATATAGAGCTCAACCCCGTTATAGCGCGATCCGTTACAACGCGAATCCGCTTATAACGCGATGCAAGCGTGGCTCCCAGTTTTCGTATTTATGAATATTTTACAACACGACTATTGGTATCTTAAATACTTTATTGTACAATGCATACAATTGTACATTATTTCTAACGCGATCCGCTTATAACGCGATGTGATTCTTTGGAGCCCAAGCACAGCGTTATAAGGGGGTTGAGCTGTATATATATATATTCAGATTTAAATAGCACGGGTATAACAAAATATTGTTGTAGCGGTTTCTCTTCGATTTTCTTTGGCGACCGTCCTTTGTGTTCTGTTGCTAGTATGTAACCTGCACGCAGCACGCTGCACTAGTTGGTATGACGGAACAGGGCCTCAACTAACGCGTTTCACCGTGCACAGTCAGTCATTTAGCAATAATCACTGGATACTTTAGAGGTGACAAAAGCTAAGGGCCTACGGGCAGCAACATTGTAAATCCACCACTGTACTGTACATAGGTGACTAAATGGGCGGCACTATCATTCCTCATATTTCATCCCTTAGACTTGAAATCCCTTTTTATAGCAAAAAAAGGACCGCGTTTTTATTTTATTCCAAAACCACAAATAACTTGCATTTCATCACTAGCAAACACATTACGTTCTTTGTGACGATAACATTGCATTGTATACAGTCATGCAAGAAGTATGAAAAGCAAAGAAAATAACTTCCTCGGCAGCAGAACATGTTCAAATGAGGGTTAGCCTTTTTGCCGCCATTGCATTCAGGTCTTGCTGGCAGGGAAAAGGTTCCCTTCACAACCAGAGAACATGGAAATACTTGGATTGGGGTTAAAAAAAAAAAAGTATTTAAAAAAAGTATAATTGAAGTATTTTTGACTAGTACTAGTCTCATTCACTAGACAGGTGTATGTAACAGGCTTCATTGCACTCTCTTTTGTGGTATAACAGGTTAAAATGCAGTATTCTGCAGCAATATTCCCATTAAATTCAGTGGAAACTGTAATATCCAGAGGCATGCCTGGGTATGTTTTGCTATCTGGGCATCGGGAACAGTGAAGCCTGCTACACCTGTACTTTGGAGGTGATTAAGCACGGGACTAACACTATCTATTTTAATGGCGTTACCTCTCGCTAAGTCAGCACAGAACTTTAGTGAATAAGGCGCAAAGTTATTACTTATGGCAACCTGATGTATTATTATGATTATTTTTAATCAGCTATGCTTACTTAACTTTTGTGTTCCATTCCAGACATTTCTCAGGCCGGTGGCTAGTTTTTTCTGCTTCTTAAGCTTCTGCGCTTTCTCCATAACATCATTTGTTCCGCTTGATTTGTTTGGGAGAGTTTTTTTCTCTGTGAGACATTTTTATTTTTTGTTGTTTCTTCCCAGGGGAAGTTTAACCGTTGTTAATGGATTTGAACCTTGAATGCCAAGTACTTTGTAATGATTTTCTAAGATGCCGCAGGACTAGAGGGGGACGCTTTAAGGTGAAAGATTTCCAAAAAAAGGTCTTGTGAAAAACACAAAGTATTCTGCACAAAGAGCAAAGTAATGTAGTACCTGGCTCTAAAGTACTCAGTAGCCTGTTCTTAGATGTCATATACCTGACACTTAACTAACATTTAATAATAAAAAATGTCATTAACTATTTCTGGTTTGCTAGCAGCAAATCCAATATTTCCTATTGGAGCAAACAGCCGTTATTTTATACTACCCCATAAATACATACACGGGTATATCGGCTGATGTCCCAACATAAAAGGAAAGCCAGGAATCAGTGTGTCATATGTTTCATACCGGCTCATCTACAAAGGCACCAGCCTCTTGTTACCTAAGCTGCCAATATCTTAAAAAGTCAAGCTTGTTTTAATGACTCAGAGACTCTGATACAGCTAGCAGTGATACAGTGTCCAGTGATGATACAGTGTCCAGTGGTGATACAGTGTCCAGTGATGATACAGTGTCCAGTGATGTAACAGTGTCCAGTGATAATAAAGTGTCCAGGGATGTAACAGTGTCCAGTGATGTAACAGTGTCCAGTGATGTAACAATGTCCAGTGATGTAACAATGTCCAGGGATGTAACAGTGTCCAGTGATGTAACAGTGTCCAGTGATGTAACAATGTCCAGTGATAATACAGTGTCCAGTGATGTAACAGTGTCCAGTGATGAGATAGTGTCCTTTGATAATACAGTGTCCAGCGACGATACAGTGTCCAGTGATGATGCAGTGTCCAGTGATGATGCAGTGTCCAGTGATGCTGCAGTGTCCAGTGATGCTGCAGTGTCCAGTGATGATGCAGTGTCCAGTGATGCTGCAGTGTCCAGTGATGATGCAGTGTCCAGTGATGCTGCAGTGTCCAGTGATGATACAGTGTCCAGTGATGATGCAGTGTCCAGTGATGATACAGTGTCCAGTGATGATGCAGTGTCCAGTGATGACGCAGTGTCCAGTGATGATGCAGTGTCCAGTGATGATGCAGTGTCCAGTGATGATGCAGTGTCCAGTGATAATACAGTGTCCAGTGATGTAACAATGTCCAGTGATGTAACAATGTCCAGGGATGTAACAGTGTCCAGTGATGTAACAATGTCCAGTGATGTAACAATGTCCAGGGATGTAACAGTGTCCAGTGATGTAACAGTGTCCAGTGATGTAACAGTGTCCAGTGATGTAACAATGTCCAGTGATAATACAGTGTCCAGTGATGTAACAGTGTCCAGTGATGAGATAGTGTCCTTTGATAATACAGTGTCCAGCGACGATACAGTGTCCAGTGATGATGCAGTGTCCAGTGATGATGCAGTGTCCAGTGATGCTGCAGTGTCCAGTGATGATGCAGTGTCCAGTGATGATACAGTGTCCAGTGATGATGCAGTGTCCAGTGATGATACAGTGTCCAGTGATGATGCAGTGTCCAGTGATGATGCAGTGTCCAGTGATGATGCAGTGTCCAGTGATAATACAGTGTCCAGTGATGTAACAATGTCCAGTGATGTAACAATGTCCAGGGATGTAACAGTGTCCAGTGATGTAACAATGTCCAGTGATGTAACAATGTCCAGGGATGTAACAGTGTCCAGTGATGTAACAGTGTCCAGTGATGTAACAATGTCCAGTGATGAGATAGTGTCCTTTGATAATACAGTGTCCAGCGACGATACAGTGTCCAGTGATGATGCAGTGTCCAGTGATGATGCAGTGTCCAGTGATGCTGCAGTGTCCAGTGATGATGCAGTGTCCAGTGATGATGCAGTGTCCAGTGATGATGCAGTGTCCAGTGATGATGCAGTGTCTAGTGATGATGCAGTGTCCAGTGATGATACAGTATCCAGTGATGATGCAGTGTCCAGTGATGATGCAGTGTCCAGTGATGATGCAGTGTCCAGTGATAATACAGTGTCCAGTGATAATACAGTGTCCATTGATGATACAGTGTCCTGTGATGATAGTGTCCAGTGATGATACAGTGTCCTGTGATGATAGTGTCCAGTGATGATAGTGTCCAGTGATAATACAGTGTCCAGTGATAATACAGTGTCCAGTGATGATTCAGTGTCTAGTGATGCTACAGTATCCAGTGATAATACAGTGTCCAGTGATGATTCAGTGTCCAGTGATGTAACAGTGTCCAGTGATGAGATAGTGTCCTTTGATAATACAGTGTCCAGCGACGATACAGTGTCCAGTGATGATGCAGTGTCCAGTGATGATGCAGTGTCCAGTGATGCTGCAGTGTCCAGTGATGATGCAGTGTCCAGTGATGATGCAGTGTCCAGTGATGATGCAGTGTCCAGTGATGATGCAGTGTCTAGTGATGATGCAGTGTCCAGTGATGATACAGTATCCAGTGATGATGCAGTGTCCAGTGATGATGCAGTGTCCAGTGATGATGCAGTGTCCAGTGATAATACAGTGTCCAGTGATAATACAGTGTCCATTGATGATACAGTGTCCTGTGATGATAGTGTCCAGTGATGATACAGTGTCCTGTGATGATAGTGTCCAGTGATGATAGTGTCCAGTGATAATACAGTGTCCAGTGATAATACAGTGTCCAGTGATGATTCAGTGTCTAGTGATGCTACAGTATCCAGTGATAATACAGTGTCCAGTGATGATTCAGTGTCCAGTGATGTAACAGTGTCCAGTGATGAGATAGTGTCCTTTGATAATACAGTGTCCAGCGACGATACAGTGTCCAGTGATGATGCAGTGTCCAGTGATGATGCAGTGTCCAGTGATGCTGCAGTGTCCAGTGATGATGCAGTGTCCAGTGATGATGCAGTGTCCAGTGATGATGCAGTGTCCAGTGATGATGCAGTGTCTAGTGATGATGCAGTGTCCAGTGATGATACAGTATCCAGTGATGATGCAGTGTCCAGTGATGATGCAGTGTCCAGTGATGATGCAGTGTCCAGTGATAATACAGTGTCCAGTGATAATACAGTGTCCATTGATGATACAGTGTCCTGTGATGATAGTGTCCAGTGATGATACAGTGTCCTGTGATGATAGTGTCCAGTGATGATAGTGTCCAGTGATAATACAGTGTCCAGTGATAATACAGTGTCCAGTGATGATTCAGTGTCTAGTGATGCTACAGTATCCAGTGATAATACAGTGTCCAGTGATGATTCAGTGCCAAGTGATAATTCAGTGTCCAGTGATGATTCAGTGCCCAGTGATGATACAGTGTCCTTTATAGCAATCTGAGGAACTGGTCTGAGAAACGTTATTATTTTGTACCCTTTGAAACTGCTGGTTCTGCGCTTGTGGATTTTGCTTTTGGTATATTTGTGACGCTTCTCATTCATGAGATACTGAACGGGTGTGTTCTAAACAAACTACTTTTGTGAAGCTTCCTGATTTGATAACGTTTTTTGTGAGAAATAGAATATGTATTGTAATCCATCCAAATGTATTGTTATATACTGCAGTTCCTGTTTCTTCCTGCTGAATACTACTGCACCATAAAAAAATTTCCCCAGTATTTGGTTGTGCTTTTTCCAATCTTTTTATCTCCTACCGAGTAACGGCGCCTATAACTCTGGAAGCAGGGGGTCCCCGGACCTAAAATTAATGCGCGATCACCTGTTAGAGGCACGCAGAGAGAGTGACTGATTCAGTCTGACTGCACGTCTCCTACAGACAGGCGGGACCCGGTAGGATTCACCCAGTGGGGGTCCCATTCAGACGCAGGGACCCCCACTGTGTTATTCCTGATGGGCCATTAAGTCTCCGTACTTGCACTACGCGCGCAAAAAACGGAGACAAAGAAACGGAGCCGCAGCGGATTTTGTGAGGAGAGTGTGACCAACCATAGGGCTACATCGGTATGTAGTTTGGAAAATAGTTTGTCTATTCGCTATGCATTTGGACACCTCTTAAGATATCGTAACCAAATTTTGCATGATATTTCCTGCGATCAAGGAGTAGGGTTTTGTCTATATTTGGAAATTGGATATTGTATTTTTAATTGTATGAGCTACTGTATTACAACTTCTGACAAACAAGTCAGCCACAGCGTGTTGTACCTGCTAGGCTATTTACCTGCCATGTGACATCGTACTGGTAACATAATGAGCATAGCCTGGTGGCAGATAAAAGAGTCAGATATCTATCAAGTTTACATAGAAAGCAGACAAAAAAAGAGAGAAAGTCAGTTGGCACGTGAGCAGAAAATAAGAATGCTGGAGAGGGAGAGAGGGGCGGAAAGAATTGAGGACATCATAAGATATTAAAGGAAAGTGATGGGAGGGAGAAAGATGAGGGGAACGAGAGAGATGGGGGGAGGGGAGAAAGCGTAGAGAGGAGGGAAGGGATGAGATTGGTTTCTTAGAATTCCTGAGCAACGCCGGGTACTTTCAGCTACGTGCTTTAATAAAAGGGAGTTTAGTTAAGACAATATGTAAACAGGGCATTTATTTTGAACATTTGAGTCATCACATTAATTTTCTAAGTTAGCGGGGACTCCAGCCACTATACTGTATATATTAATGATGACTGCAGTGCTTGGTTATTCCAAAATCATGGTCTGGCTGTGTTTCCCTGCAGTGATTATTGAAAACTACTGTATTAAGTAGACAAACATATCTAGTCAAAAGTCAACGATAAAATAGTAAAAAAAAAAAAAAATATATAAAATGCAAAAATAAAAAATGTATAGCGAAAACTCAACTATCCTCAGTCCAGCATGATACAAAGGTGCACAAACATGTACTATTTATTGGGTTAGGGGGACCGACTTGGGTGATTTCTCAAGGTCTCAGGGATGGAAAACTGGAGCAAAAATAATACAAATATCACATTACATTTAACAAAGGAAAAGACCCATTTGTTTCAATGGGAATATTTTTACTTAATACGTTTATTCATGTTTGTTACCCCAGTTTTGAAGTTGGGAGTCATTGATAAATGCCCCCCATACAGGGTTGTTTCCAAAAAAAAAAGGGTGGGTCCTTTAATTTGTGTTTTGCTTAAACATAAAACGTGTTTTGGTGTTGCTGGAACTGTATTGGTTTTGGTATTATGTGTGTAAAACTTTAGGAAAATCTTGTGTTTTAAAAATGTGGGCACACTTTTTATAGTCCAAAGTGCAAGGTATAAAATAAATAAATAAGTTTAAACCAGCTAATAACACACCACAAAAATAAAATACCCCACAGACACACAAAAATAAAAACACAAAAGATTTAGAGCATGACCTTCTGTCTAGGCTTGACTCAAATTTCCAGGCGAGCTTCTGTTTGAAAAGTTTCAAAGTCTGCTGGCTGCGAAATTGGGGGCAAACGTAGCACAAAAAAAGGTCACTCGATTTATCCCCCAACATTCCATGGGAATTTAGTTTTGATATTTTTGGCATAATTACTTCCCCAGGTGCACAGTCAGAAGTCCTTGATACATATTTCCCATGGAAATGCCAAGTGGAAAAAGTAACGTGCACATCTGATATTTATAAAGCTTTTCCTCACCAAGGTGTAAAAGCCATTAGAATTACTAGTAGTCTTTTATTGGAGAATAATGCATCATATTTGAAACATCGATCTCACACCAGGGAATAAACGCCTGAATCTGTTCTGTCACAAAATGCATGATTGGCATCCACTAAATAGGAAAAATGATTAGATTATGACACAAACATTTAAAGAAAAAAAATGAATAAAAATGAGTCACAAAGTAGTCCCTTAAAAAATAGTTATATACAAAAAAGTAGTACTATATAGTACACAGATAAAGCTAATTTGCTTCCAAAACGGAAAAATTATATCATTGTGTGCAATATGTGATGCACACAGTTCTACTGAGCTAAGCAATATAATAATGTAAATTATCTGTACCATGTATTGGAGAGGATTTTGGCAGCGACCTCTCCTACAGCCTTAGGGGAGACCTGAGCCCTCGAGGGCCCTACTGTGATGGGCACAGCAGTACAGGCTGTTCTGGCAGAGGGAGGAGCGGGTGCAGGAGCTGGGGTAGATCTTTTGTTCCCTTTGGGGCAGCTCCTGCGAGCGTGCCCCAGCTCCTTGCACAAATAGCGCCTAACCTCCTTCGTGCCATAGTACACTGTGTACATGATGCCCTCATAGGGCACCCCAAAAGGAGCCCTCTGCCGACTCTGTGCTCCCCGGCAGCAGCAGTTGCACCTGCCACCTAAAGAAGAGTTCGTGCCTCAGCGCCCTATCCCTGCAGCCCAATTGTATTTTAGATATGGGAGACTTAATGTCTCCCAGGGCCTGCAGGTGCGGGTGCATCAGGCAGTCTGGGAGGAAGGGGGGCACATTTGAAAGTATGATTCTAGTGCTCAACCCTTCCAGGGGTTCAATGGGGATATAGGTCCCCCCTACTGCAATGCCCCTCTGCACCAGGGTGGGTGGCAGTCAGCGTATGGAGGAAGAATACGCCCCTCCCGTACATCTTGCTGGCTGCCACCACTGCAGAGGGACCCACTACATCCGCCACAATCCTCACATAAGCCTCCATGCCCTGGCTAGGTGATATTGGGCACCTCACCCCATGCTTCCTGCTTAGGCAAGGTGTGGCCTCAGCATTGTTGTTGCTGGGGTTAATGCCTGCAGCTGCCACCTACGCCCACAATGTAGCTGGGGCTGCAGGGCTTAGGCTACCAGCAGGAGCTGGGGGAGGTACGGCCAGGGCACTGGATGTACCAGGCTGAGGGCTGTGGCCATGGTTAGTACTCCTCGGGACCATAGGTTTTGGGGTCCGGTGCCCGGGTGCAGCCCCCGTTGCCCTACAATCCCTCCTCCCCTTGGGCATGATATTAAAAGCCTCTATGTCAGGGGAGGAGGTAAAGCCTACGGAGAGAGTGCAGAGAGGAGCTGTCCCTTTAAGAACTAATTAACTACCTTTCTGCTATGAGAGGGAAAAAAGGCAGCTTTGAATCCCTGCAGTTTTGTTTCTATTTCCTCCCTTATTAATTCGTCTCTCCCTAGCAAGGAGCTGCACCACAGTATTACAATCTTTAAAAACACACAGCTCCCAAATCCAAATGCAAAACAAATCAACTTAAAATAAAAATGAATGAGAAAAACAAACAACCAGTGGTGGGGGAGGGGATGGGGGAAGGGGATTATGGGGGGAGGTGATAGGGGGTTGAAGCTGCAGTTCCCAGCCAATCAGAGTGTGACTGTGGGTTGAATCACTGCAGCCTCTGGGTGAAAACAAAAAATGTTTTTTAAACACCCAAATAAACCCCAAACTACCTACAAAACAAAGTGTATTTCCCCTACAGTTCCCACACCACAATATATAAAAATGAAATAAACTTAGAATACAAAACTGATTTCAAACCAAATGTTTGGGAGCTCTGTTCACGTGCTTCCTGAGGGGGAGGAAGATGCTATAAAATAATACAGCATTTATTTTAAAACCAGCAAAAATATTTAGGAAAGAGTGAGACAGAATTTGTTTTTTGTGCTAATAAGAACTGAAAGAGGAAAAAGGCTCAAAACTAAGTTTGACGCCTGTGTATAGATGCACACGTACTGTAGGCCATACAGCCCTTCTGGAGCCAAGACAAATTCCCATCGACTTTCCAGTAACCAGTTTTCTCAAGCGTACCCTGGCAATTTCAGCCTTCATTAATCTTTTGAGGTGCTAAGTTACTCAAATAAAATGAATGGGATTGGATCACACAGCTAGAAAGACCCAAGGACTGAACTGAAAGTTGGGAGTGTCAGCATGCATGTGTGTGCAATGCTGGGATTCACTAGGCACATATGTGGGGTACTGCACCCCAATCTGGCGTCATCTTGAATTATTTGTACTCTTCCTATCCTCCAATACCTGGACTGTCTCCACCTGCATCTCACCATGCCCTGCCTATTGCTTTTTTTGCTTACTGTTTCCTCACTACTTTGTGAACGTCTCTGTTCTCTCCAATTTCCCCACTGCACCATTATTTATACACCTCTCTCCCAACAACTTCTTTACCCCTCAATAAAAAGCACCCACACAAATCCTCTATTCACACCCTCTATCTACTCCTTCCTGCTGCCGGGGATCTACCCTAAGCCTGAACTAAGTCAGACACCTGATATCACCTATGCAGCCTGCCATCTCTTCCCCTGTAAATGGTGTTAACCTTCTGATTTAATACTGACTGACCTTAAAACTCACCCCACAAGTTAAGCATCCCAACAGCCTGCACTCATGGTTACTGTCCCACACTCTGCCACTCCTACCACCCATTGTGGCCAAGCACTGCCATACACAGCACTTATTCCCTCACCTGCTGTCACTGTAAGTCTCCCACCATACCTCTTAGATTGTAAGCTCTTCGGGGCAGGGATTTCCTTTCCTATTGTCTGATTTTGCTGCACTTATTGCAGTGTTTCCCAACTCCAGTCCTCAGGGAACCCCAACAGGTCAGGTCTTAAGGATATCCCTGCTCCAGCACAGGTGGATCAGTCAAAATGACTGAGCCGCTGATTGACCCACCTGTGCTGGAGCAGGGATATCCTTAAGACCTGACCTGTTGGGGTTCCCTGAGGACTGGAGTTGGGAAACACTGACTTATTGTATCATTTTAATTCCCTGTACTATATTCTTTGTGAAGCGCTGAGTATACTTTTGGCACTATATAAATAAAGACATACAATACAATACAATAGCAGTTAACGCAGCATTAGGGTGTGATATCCCGCATTGGCTCTGAGTGAATCTCCCCCAATGAGTGAATACACCCTGAAAACATACTGTTACAAGCTGAGGCACTGTAGGCTTGTGACAACCTCTGTAGAGAGTAACTGCCATTGCTATTGAATAAAAAAGGAAGGAAATAAATCACTTCAGAAAGATATTTCTTTAAGGTGTTGTAAATCATCATAACGTGTGTATGTTAAAATACACTATGGGGTCTTAATTAAATGCACTGATATTTTCCTTTGTTTTTATAGCCCTCGGAATCTGCATCGGTCGAATGTTTTGTGGTTTACTATTCACCTGGAAATAAAGTGTTTTTTTCTATTGCGTGGGATTGCGATGCATTTAGTGTGTTCTCATAGTGCCCTGGGGTTTACAAGATGCAAATTACGGAATCTTAATCTTTTACAGCTAATTAATCTTGTCGAGCTTTAAAGGAAAATATTCCCTCTGCAACACAGAACATATTGCCTCATAAAAAGATGATAGCTGCTATTGGGGGGGAGGAGTGGGGAGGGGGGTCCTAGCAAATTAAAGAGATGTCATCAATGTTTTATATACATAGCAACATTTCCTCTTCTCTTGAGCCCATCACGTTCCTAAAATGTCGTTATGCCCTCTGTGGCCTTTAAACCTCTCTCCTTTAAACCTTTTGGTTCTTTCTTTGGTTCATCAGTCAGTCATTTCCTCTACCACAATATGCTGGGCAATTGCAGTGAGAGCACCTGAGATCACCCGCACAGGCAGGCCCGCAGGGTTAGCGCACTAAGGCAAAGATTACGGATCATGTCCCAAATCTTCCAGAAGTGTTGGTGGTGTCAGTGGATCTGTTGTTCCTCTTTCATATGTCCGAATGTAGATTTGCTATGAGTTACTGCATGATACTTTTTAGGGGACAAACATTAGTTCTTCGTAGAAGAAATGATTGTGTACAGAGCTTTCACAATGTCATAGGTTTCCTCTTGTATTGCTCGTGCACTTGACGAAGAAACCTGAGGTTACAAAAGCTCCGTACACTATCATTTTAACTATGAAGGACCCTAATGGCGGTGTCTTAAAAAGTTTCACAACCTACAACGAACCTACATTCCTCTCAATGTGGCCACTAGAGCATTGAATGACATATGTGTGAATTAAAACTCTGTGTTTAGGGCATGTTTGACCCATTATAATAGCCAATAAGAATGGTCTCTAACATACCAATGTTTCTCCAATGATGCTTATTGTATGTAAGCTTAGAAAGCATTAGAATAAATACATGGAATACCCTCTGTCATTTTAAACCTTAGTAGTGTAACTGGCTTGTCAAGGCCATAACCCCAGGAGCACCTTGGAAGTACCTGTACCATTGTATTCTTGTGTCCTGATATTTATCTTTCGCATTTTGTGGTCTGACTCGTTGTTTTCCTTTGCAGCCTCGGGGCTCTCCTCTTCCCCGTCCACTCCCACACAAGTGACCAAGCAGCCCACCTTTCCCCTGGAATCGTACAAGCATGAGCCGGAAAGGTTAGAAGCCAGACTGCGCTCGTTCTCCTCTCCACCGGACACCGGCCAGAGGTTTTCATTGCCACATTTGCCGGTTACTGTGACTAAGTCCTGTACAGCGGCATCGACACTCAGCCCTACCTCAAAAACAGTAAGTAATCCGTGTTATTTGGTAAAAGATCTCTTCTTTTCCCATGTGCGGAGAATAGGTAAATGCAGGTGGGCTCAACTCCAGTCCCCAACAGGTCAGGTTTTAAGGATATCCCAGCTTCAACACAGGTGCCTCAATCAGTGGCTGTCGAAGACTGAGCCACTGTTAGAACCACCTGTGCTGAAGCAGGGATATTCCTAATACCTGGCCTGTTGGTGGCCCTTGAGGACTGGAGTTGAACACCTCTGTGTTACATGTTACAGTTGGAGACTGAGCCTCTGATTGAGCCACCTGTGCTGAAGCTGGGATATTAGCTGGGATATCCTTAAAACCTGACCTGTTGGGGAATCTTGAGGTCTGGAGTTGAGCGCCCCTGTTTGAATGTATTTGGCTGGGAGTAATCCCAACACTTAAATAATGCTGCAGATAACTCTGCGTTATCTCCAAATAATGTCGCGTTACCCTGTCTTAATGATCTCAATGGCGCCTTTTATTTTTGCATACGACTAGCTTAGGGAAATGAAGTGTTAACTCAGGGAAGATTCCTGACCGGTCCTGTTGTAGGTCGTGTCTTGTTATTTACCCTGATTTCGCAGAACTTACTGAATCTAGCCCTGGGTATTCAACTTCTGAAAAGTGTGTCTGTACACACCGCAAACAAAAATAAACAAATGCAGTATGCTTGACTCTGAATAAACTGTAGGATATGTGTCAGTTCTGTTGTATCCGATATCTGATACAGATATTTCATGTAGGAGTCTACGCAAACTCGTGGCTGAGGTTTTTTGCATACAAAATTAGAAGTAGAAGACACACAATTTGATACATCTCACAGTCTGTGCGCTTCAAATGGCTTCTGTTGCCACAAATAATCACTTATTAAACTGCACTATAAAGATACAGTACAAAACATGTTCAAAGGCCCCCTCCCTGTTCAATATATTGGGGAAATGTTTTCTCCAATCTGCAGGAGAGTTTAGCTCCACTCAGATAAATGAATCTAAAACCTTTCTCCCTTCCACAAAATACTTGGGAGCAACGTAAAGCATATAAAGTGGAATTCAACAGTGGAATTTCTAAGAGAAGATTATATGTATTGTTTGAATAGATGAGGTTTTAGGTCATCACAGCCGTTTGTGTAATTTTGCATTTAGAGAGAAAATCTCACCAATTTTACCAAAGAAAATTCACCATTAAAAACAATGATTTTGTTTTTCCTTTGTGAAATATTGGAGCAGAACTTTGAATATCGAGGACTCGTAAGGCATTGCTTACTGTGCATATCGCTGCCGTCTTTTTAGTCAGTCGATATAAAATATTCTACTATCACATCACTAACACATCAACTATTCTGATGGCATAAAGAGATGTGAGTGGAGATAGGATGCAAAGCTTCCCCTATGGAACAAGTAAAGATCAATCTATAGGTGACTTCAACTCAATCAAGACAAAAGGATAAACGCAATAGGAGCAAGACATGAATTGACTTGGTTGAAATTGAATGGAGTGTTCAGTTTGTGACGTGCAAATAGAGCACATGTCAGCTAAGCAAAGGTTGTATGTCCCAAATGCTCACTGGTCCCATTCCTTTCGTTGTACAGCTCCTGTTGTTGCATCCTAGGTTTCGTTTTACGGATCTCTTTTCAATGCCAGAATTTTCTTTTTAGCAAAATTAAGAGAAATCAAATGTGATTCCATGCAGGGCCCCCCAACAAGTTAACGCCACAACTACAGCTGACTGATGTATTTACAGGAGTGGACAAAAATGTTACATACATAGGAGTCAGACAGAATTTTTAGAGAAGCGCAAGAGCCCATCCAAGGAACCTGCTTGCCATCTCTAACTTGCACACACATTATGAGTGGTATCATTCTTCTGATAATGCAACCTTTTGAAGTGAAACTTCGTTGCTGGCACCTACATGGGGAAAAAATCCTTGCCTTGTAACGATAAACCGTAACACAGGTGACGTTACGGAACTAATGGGCGTGCGCCAGTCGCGCATGCGCAAAAAAACAGCATTGTAGCCCGCACGGAGCTTACATTAAATGCATGCGCACAAGAAGGGATTCTGGGCCGCATGCGCACCACGGGCATCTGCGCATGCGCAACACGGGCCTCGGGCATCGGCGCATGTGCACCGCGGGCCTCTGTGCATGCGCAACATGGAAACTGGGCCGAGGGGGGAGAAGAGGAGCCGGGGAACACAGGGTAGGGATTAAAAGGAGCAAGAAGGGAGGGACCAAGCCCCGGGGCTGTGAAAGAGCTGTGTCCCCAAAGGCTGAAACAGACACACACACAGTGAAACACACAGAGTGGCACACACACACACAGAGTGGTACACACACACACACAGAGTGGTACACACACACACAGAGTGACACAAACACACACAAGGAATTCAGTTCGTATACATGTAGAAGTGCAAATAGCTAAAACGGTGGGGTGTGTGCCGAGCACACGTGTTCAAAGTCAAACGTCTTTGGCTTTTGTCACTGAAATTGTGTTTTGATTTTTAATTAAAAACATCACCATCACAAATATCATTTCTGTGACAAAAGACAAAGAAGTTTCACATAAAATGAGCGTGTTCGGCACACACACCATTTTTTTTTTTTAAATTGGGTGGAAGGCTGAAGAGGAATTGTGAATTAGGTTTTATTTTTGGCTATAATGGGGCACCCATATGACATACCCCAGTACATCATAGCTTTTCCCTCATTGTCTAGGGGAGGTTCGTGGCCAGCACCGAAAGCGACCTGATCAAAAGGGATATGGGGTTAACCTCTAGTTTGCCAGTGGCAAGTAAAGCATTTCTCACTTTGGTATGCAAGGTGTGGGGGAAAAATGAGGCTGATAATACGTATATATTAACCCCTATGTAGCACATAGAGGCCAGCTTGTCATGGGTTGCTCCTGGTTACCTGGGCTACTAAGAGGTTAATATTTAAAATAAGTTGTTAAAATAAATAAACTTTTATGTTTATCATCTATTTCAAATACCTGAGAGGCTGAGCACAGCCAATGTGAATAGTTAGATCGGATGTGGCCTCCTTTAGAGCCAGGTAAGGAGGTATAGGTAGTATGTGTTTTCCCTCACACTCCCTCCTCCTCTCTTCAACACACAGATAGGCAGTAGGCCTTTTAAACAATATAATTTCTTGTTTTATTTTGAATTAAATAATAATCAATAATTAAAAATAATCTGCTCTGCTATTCTCTGAATTTGAACATGTTCATATTCGACCAAAGATTTTGGATGTGTATATATGTATGTATATATGTGTGTGTGTGTGTGTGTGTGTGTGTGTGTGTGTGTGTGTGTGTGTGTGTGTGTGTGTGTGTGTGTGTGTGTGTGTGTGTGTGTGTGTGTGTGTGTGTGTGTGTGTGTTTATATATATATATGTATATATATATATACAAATATATATATATATATATATATATATATATTATATATATATATATATATATATATATATATATATATGTATATATATATATGTATATATATATATATATATATATATATTTGTATGTGTACCATATAATGCCATCACACTTCCACCACTGACAGGTCGTAATTACCCTGCAATCTGTGAAGGTGATAATCAAAGAGTAGCGCCTTTGTTATTTCACTAAACTACTGTAGGAAAAGACATTTGTGCACTAAAGACTGTGGGCAAGTTAGGCTAAGATTATAGTAGGTGTGCATGGCGTCTCACGCGCCTGTCGCCCGAGCGATGTGTGCTCTTACGATTGAGGCGATGGGGAGGCGTGGCGGATGAGTCACCAGGCTGGTTCGCCCTCATTGGCTGAATCACTCACGTGAGGAACTGTATATTGTCCCGCTTTTCATACCTTTTCTCCAAAAGCAATGTGTTTCTGCCCCTTGTAGTAGAGTAAAACTGAAGTTACATTCTATCTGTTGAGCCAGTTGCACTTTTACAGTACAGTGTATCATCCACAGGGCTGTCAGCAGGGAGGGAGCTGTCCTGGGCCTCATGAATTAGCCGCCCGATCCCGGAATTTGACCCGACAGATGCAATTTCAAGGATTGACCCCCTTTCCCTGCTGGGCTCAACAAGCTTTCAGCACCCACTGTAACTCCCCCCTGTCCAACAACCTGCCAGGGCCCACATGCAGACCTCTGTCCTAGGTCCTGCAAATGCAGATGGCGGGCCTGGTCACTCACAACATATTAGGTATAACACGCTTTGGTGGATTTTTGCACATTAAAATCTATTTTTATTTTAATGGAGACATATTTGCTGATTGTAATGGCTAAAATAGGCAGACAGGAAATGGCAGCAAGAAATGTCAAATGATATTGCGCTTGGCATAAGGTCAGAGATTGTGATAGACTTCGGTGTTTCATTTGCATCTCATGTGTCCAGGACCACAAATATCTGAATTATTGTGGGTTTTGACAACCATTCTATACAATCAAATATAGTGTTTGTTATTTCCGCCAGCATTAAAGATTTAAACCCAGACAGTGTGTTGTTAGTATACTTTTGAAATCAATGTTGATAACTTTGTAAATCCTCTTTAGAGTAATAAAACCTATAGAGTGCCGTAATGACATAGCTATTAGGCGCCTGGACCTGGCACGCCAGAAGCCCTATAGAAGTACCAGGCACGTTATGGCACACATGCTTGTTTTTTTGTCGGAAACGGAAGTGGAGCCACCTCTACTTTTGTTAGCTGTGGGCACACATGACCTGAAATTAGGGTGACCAGACGTCCCAGTTTTTAGGCCTCAGTCCCGACTTTTTGGGCCACTGTCCCGTTTTCTATTGGGGCCAGCCACGCATGTGCAATCGGCACTTACCAGCTGCTCGTGCGCGATCGGAGCTTGCCAGCTGCGCATGCGCGATCGGTTCTTGCCAGCCGCGCATGCGCCAATAGCAAGCTCTGATTGTGCACGCGCACGAATGGTTGGCAAGTGCCAAAAGCGCATGCGCAGAAACGACCAGCAAGCGCTCATCGAGCATGTGCATTAGGCTGCGATTATGCAGTTGAACTGCAGGAGGCGCGTGCATCTGTGACGTCACAATAGCGACGTCACAGAGCGACATGGGCACAAGCGCCTGCTTCTGCGCGCGCGGCTGCAGGCTGTTTTCTGATTGGACGGCGCATCACGTGACGCGGCAGTCGCAACCCGAAAACAAATTTTGAAAATGCTCCAACTGTCTCCGGCTTTGCAGTAGCAAGCGGGGAGACAGTCGCATTTGGTTTAGGCAGTTATCACTACCTGTGCCAAATTGTTTTTGCGCAGAGCAGTGTCGCTACGGGCGACACTACGGGCGTTTTTCTGTATAATCGAAGCCCAAGCGACCAGCAAGTGCTCATTGCGCATGCGGCACTCTCGACTGCGCATGCGCGACATTTGTCCCGATTTTTGCTGGGACATATATGGTCACCGTACTTGAAATGTTGGCAGTCCCGTGGCACTCTGCGGTAAATATTAAAGAAGAAATTCCCCTACTTGTCTCCTGTGTTCAGAGGGTTTCCGGATCTGAACCACACTAGTTTTAGGAGACCCAGTTGTTCCTGAGATACTTAACTTCCTAATTACTGCTGCATTTGTGCCCATGCGGAAATCAAAATGGATGCCACATTGGCTTTGGTAACCCAGGCCAAGCCTCAACGTCATTAGGGGGGCGGCTACGGAGCGCCTTCAGATAGGGCAGCGGTGCGCAAAGTGGGGGGGGGGGCACGAGACAGACTGCAGGGGGCGCGGGGTTTACAGAGGCCCCGCGTGCTTCCCGGAGGTATTTAAATTAAGTGCCAGGGGAGCAGCAGGGCCTCTGTAAACCAGACTTACCTTGGCTCCGGCGGTTTCTTAGATGCGTCGCCATGGCAACGTGACGTCATGACGCTGGAGCCGGGTAAGCGGGGGAGGCGCGTAGAGAGGGCAACCGCCGGCATGGAGGCGCAGGGAAAGAAGTTTGCGCCCCCCTGCGATAGGGCAATCCTGGGGCCTCTATTTGAATTTCCATGGAGGATACTAACAACTGAATGACTAGGGCTGCGGCCAGGCAGGGAGCGCGCTGGTGCTCATGCGCGGTGACATCACGCTCCCTGCTCGGCCGGGAGATTTGTGGCCGGCTAGGTGCACGCGCAGGGCTGGGGGGGGGGGCAATTTGGGGGCTGTAGCCATGACGTCACGGAGCTGGTTCGCCCTCATTGTATCGAACCGCTCACGTGACGCTCTTGCGGACGACAAATTCAAATTTGCTTATCTCTGCAAGCAGCTAAGCGCTGAGCAGGCGCAGGTGCTTGCTCACGCTGGCCACACACATTGCCTCAATGTGTTTCATAGCATCCAGCGTGAGCACGCCCAGCCCGCCCGCCCGCTCAGCGCCACCCTGGCCGAGGCCCAAGTCTCTTAAGAAACTGAGCAGGAGCTGAAACAAAGAAAAAGCTGCCGGGCTGCGCAGGAACCCGCTTTGATTTGCTGTAAAAATACCCAGTGTGGTTGCTGCTTAAACGCTCATATTACATAAAGTACAGGGGCGGGAAGGGGAACATAGACATGTTTGCAGCTATAAAAATGAACATATTGTGGGTGATATTGCAGCATGAAAAGAAGATACATAATTTTGCCATGAGAATAAAAATGTTTATTAAGAAACATTGAATGATTTCGCTACAAGAAGTCTCGGGCAGCAACGGTGTTGGTTCTATTATAGATTGCAGGTTTCCCCTCCCACCACATAAAGATGGCGGCCGTGTGCCCCCCAGCTCCCTTGCATAGTTGGATCATATGGGCGGGGCCAGAATGCCGGGCTCCAATATTCATCCCGGCTCCATCTACCTATGGGAGTGACTAGGGGGCGTGGCTTCATGTACCGACGGAGGCGTAGCTCCATCTACCTATGGAAGGGACTAGGGGGCGTGGCTTCATGTACCGACGGAGGCGTAGCTCCATCTACCTATGGAAGGGACTAGGGGGCGTGGCTTCATGTACCGACGGAGGCGTAGCTCCATCTACTTATGGGTGTGACTAGGGGGCGTGGCTTCATGTACCGACGGAGGCGTAGCTCCATCTACTTATGGGTGTGACTAGGGGGCGTGGCTTCATGTACCGACGGAGGCATAGCTCTATCTACCTATGGGAGTGACTAGAGGGCGTGGCTTCATGTACCAACGGGGGCGTGTCTCCATCTACCTATCGGAGTGTGGGGGGCGTGGCTCCAACTACGTATAGTAGTGCTGAGGAGGCGTGGCTAGAGCTGGCTCCGTCCAACGCGTTCTTGGTCTCTATGGATTCGATCCCATCATGTCGCGAGCTCTCAGGTCCCCCAACGGTCAGGCGCGCGCAGGTACAGCACTTGCGGGGTTTCCAGCCCCTTCCCTCACAGACACCCGACTTGTGGCTGTGTGTTATGTGCGGGCGGGGGTGCACAGATAATGTACCTCGGGCGGGGGTGTGTACATTAGCGCTGCACATAGTGACAGCCGGCGGCGTCTGCGCCAGCACGGGGGGCGGGGCTGATTCCCACATTCCGCTTCCTGATTGGGCAGTCCTTCCACTCCTCCGTCCAATCGCGCAACGGCTTGCCTAGTTGACCAATGGGGTGTGGGGGGGTTGCCTTGGCCCCGCCCTTCCCTCCTGCCTGTACAGGGAGAAGCAGAGACATTGATTGGTGGTACCTGCCTTCCCCTGCCGCCTCCCTGTCTCTGCATGCATGCTCATTCCCCTCTCTCTGCCTTCTCCCCACGCAGGCTCCGGGCACCATTGAAGGCATGCTGGAGAAATTGGAGCTAGAAGATGAAGGTAGGAGACTTCTAATCACCGCTGCAGAGCAACGCTTCAGCGCCTGCCCCCATCACCTTGTCTCTGTGTGTGTCTTTGTTGTGCTGGCTCCTCGAGTCCTTGTCTTGTCCTCACTGTCTCCTAGAGCAGAGCTTGGGTTATTATTATATGGGCTCTGAAGTAGCTGCTGGGTTTTTTTTGGTGGGGGGGGAGGGGGGGTTGATGTCATTTACGGATCCGGTGGCTCTAGACGTAAGCAAGGGGCAGTTATGTTTATGGGAATTGTAACCGGGCATCCCTATTATCGCCCTTGTCATCTTTTGGGTAAACTTGTGTGGCCTCCATATGAAAGAGTCGCCCTGAGGTGAAGTGATATACAGCTAGAAGCAAACAGAGCCTCCCCCAAAAAAATGCAGGGGGGAGGAGGTGAGGAGCGCCAGTTTTTTTTTTTTTTAAGCTGTCTGTTCTTCCTTGCTGAAATATGAGCCGAGATCTGCCTCCTGCTTATCTGATCTTTGCTGCTATACGGGGCCTCTTACAGGTTACTGTCATCACAGAAGGGAAGATTGCAAGTATATATACAATTATTTAAACACCTAAGCACTTCTAGTTGAGTTGTGAGGTGGCTAAGAGTTGTGTTTGTAAAGGGCTTTCAGAACCTCGGCTGTGTCTTAAAAATAAAACAAAAAACATATCCTCAATATACCCATTGTTGTAGCAGACCTGGAACTGTAATAATAGATCTGTAATAATAGCCAGCACAGTGTGTGTGTGTGTGTGTGTGTGTGTGTGAGAATCTGGGCCACATTTGATCCTATCTCTTTCCTGGTGTCATCATAGGGAGCTTTTTGGCATCGTTCTCCAACTTGCCTAAATAGCTTTTTGCGCAGTGATGTCATTGACGAGGCTGGATCACTAGAAGTGAGTCAACATTTATCACCCTGTGGGATTTCTTTAGTGCTCCTATCGGTTGAAGTGTGACATAAAAAATAAAAAATAAACCCTGTGGAAATGCCACAGCTATTTGTGTTCTCTCTCTCATCTTGTGTCTGTCCCACTTCTAACTGCAATGATGAGTTTCCAAACCAAGTACAATTTGTGGAATGAGATTTTTGCAGTATTCGTGCACCGATGTGTTTAGTAAATAGTTTGTAGGATTCGAGGCAGATGTAGTTTGTGTCATATGTTCACAGTGAAGATTTCCATTCTCGGCATGTGCCAGTCTTGAATGATAAACTTTCATGCTGGTTAGTGTAAAATGCCTTTAAGTGCCCTTTACACTCACTCCTGCCTAACAGACCTCAGCAAAGAAGGAAAAAAGGGATTCGTAGCGACCAATCTCTTTGTTCCTTCTTGGCATTTTTCTCGTGATTGGAGACACGCATACGGGTTCTATGGATCCTACTACAGCAGGCGGCTGATTGAGTGCACAGCCAGCCGAAGGGGAGGCGGGGGAAAGCAAGGAGCATATGTGGCTCCTCACCGATTTTCAATAAGAGGGACCGGTTTAGGACCCGCTTTTCCAGCTACAACTAAGGGGTAATAACTTGGCCCTTTTCTGACTAGCTAGGTAGATCATTTATATAACCGTTTTTTGATGTACTCTCTCCTCTCCTCCAAACAAGGTGATCATAGTACTGGATACCGTTTTGTATTTATCCTGTTTTCTTGTTTTACCCCATTATATTGATATACCAGAGACTCTGTATAGTACTCTTCCTGGAGCTCATTCTCCACTTCCTTTTCTACTAACAGACCTCAGCATTCTGGTTTTAGCACATTAAAAAACGTTTATTCTGAAGATAAACACTCAAATACAAAAATGACGGTGACATCAAATAAGTTATATCTTAAAAGATGGTTGCATATTATTCTGTTCTTGAGTGGAATCCTTCTGTCTGATCTTGGTGGTATATCTTCTTTACTGATGTTAACCCTTCTCTCCTCAGTGTAATCCTTCTCTCATCTTTCCCTTAGCTACATCTATTAGTATTTATCAGATAATATCCCTTAGTCAGCCTTTGCTACTACTAATCCTATTACCAAATATGGCATTTGTGTCCTATAGCTTAAAACTGATCTCATATCTGATCAGGAACTGCCCATCCTCATACAATGGGATAAACCTATGTCGTCACTCTTAATTTCCTCGGCACACCATCCGTTATCAATAGCAACGGTCTGTGGATCGTAACTCAAATGGGCCCCCCTTGGTCAGACAACTCAACAAAGCTACAATCTCATAACTTCTAATCCTTCTCCTAATGTAAGGGAATCTACAGAGAATATAAATTCACCACTATTAGAATAATTCAAGTATGCAATGTAATCTGTATAGAAAAGAATTGTTCTGAATCAGAATAGTATCATATTGTATGATTTTATTTATTTTTTACACATGCCGGTTTCAAACCTAATTACAATAGAATAATGTAACTGATAACTAGGAATTCCAGTTCAGTTGCCCAAAAAGCACAACTAATGCAGTAACTAACTATATTGTAACTATGTTTTGCAGTTTTGACAGATCCCATTGTTTTGTTGCTTTATTCCTGGTATATGTTTTTTCCAGTGGGATTTCGGATTTGCAGAAATGGTTAATTAATAACTGCTATTTGTGGTAGCAAAGTGTTTAGAATCAGGTCTGTAAATGTACTATTTCACATCAGCATCTCCTATTAAAGTAAGTCTTTATTACGGCCTTCATCCTGTAGCACTTTCGCATTCCCTCTGCTGGGTTATCTCCTTCTGCTTGAGGGGCCAGAAAGGCGTTATTTTGCAGTTCAGTTCCTGGTGGGTTTGCCATCGCCTGTGTCCTCTTTCCCCACGGTGAGGGCCAATTTTTAAATACAGTTGTTTTGTGGAAGCTGTACTTTTATGCCAAGTTCAACCTTGCTGCAATTTAAATGACTTGGTCGCATTTCTGTTAGAAATTTCCTGGTTGGAGCTGAGCCTGGGGTTTTCTTGGTGTTTGCAATCGTAGACCAAATTTAATTTTTTGTCTAATGAAAATCTTTTTATTTTTCCTAATACATTTCTTCCTGTGCTTCTATCTGACCTTGTACTAAAACAAATATTTTGTAGTATGCACATACAGAGCATCAGGCGTTCTCTATATGAATGTCCCTGTCCGGTTCTTAGGTAGCTTACATCAGTGTCTGTTATGGGCTACTCGGCATGCATTCTTATTCAGGGTGCTGGATGGGCGTTGGTAAGCAGCGATGGGCGCCAGGAACTTTATCCATTCAGGCAGCATTTTTATCATTTAGACAATCTCACATTTATTATATACAGTGCATCTTGTATATCCCATTGAGTGTCCTTTTGGCTACACTGTTGGTATGGTTTCCCTAGCTGCCCCTATCTCAGCCCTCTAGGAAGGTGCTGAGGCTTAATGGTTGTTACGTTGCATATAGAATCCCTATGTTCCATAGCGCTAGTAGTGCTCCATGCTAACTGGGCCCCGGCGGGCCTGGTACTCTCTCTCTGATTAGCTTCGCCATCTTGGGGCAGCCTGCTACCATGTGGCTTTCTAGATGAAAGCCAGCTAAGGACCCGATGGGGTTGGTCCAACTATGCCTAGGGGCTGTGACTTGGGTAGCCCGGTCTGGGCATAGGCTGCCTCTATGAACCTTGAGTAGTCTGTGGTCATCTCTGTGGGATGCTACCTATCAGGGTGCTATCCCTAGCTAGAAAGCAATGTGACCTTACCCAATCCTAAACCTTGTAACATATCTATCTCACAGTGAGATCCCTCTTCAACTCCTCCTGGGATCTGAATTCCAGAAGCTTTCCCTTAACTATTTTTATCCCAGCGTGATGTCACTGTCTCCAGTCAGAAGGGGGCGGAGCTTAACTTCTTTTGGGCCACTCCAGTATCAGGTGATGGGGAAGGGGTGTTACTCTGTGTGGGCCCACACAGTTAACCCCCAAGGCCTTGGTAATCCCAAAGGGGGTTTACATAGAAGTAAAAGCATGTACTGTGAATTAATGTTTTTCCTTTAATATGCTAGCCGTGTTTCTCAACAGAGGTGCGTAGTAACCCTTGGGTTCCCCGGGCATCCCTAAAGGGTTCTCTGCAATTTTCAGGTAATTTGAAAATTGTACCAAGTACAGAAGAATTTACAATGCATCTGATTTCCGACGCACTATTAGGCTGGGGGCCATGGTACTGCAGACCGTACAGAGCCGTCCGCGTGGAAGCAGGAGGGGGCGTGGCGTTGTGAGTAATCAGTTAAGCCGATTTCTCAGCGCGACAGACAGGTCACATGAGCTGTTCGCCCAATGAGGGCGAACCAGCTCTGTGATGTCACTAGGAATGCCCCCCCACGGCCCGTCCATCATGACCAGGGAAAGCCAGTCTCGTGAAGAGATTTTCAAAATTGTTTTTGGCAGGCGACGGCCGCTTCACGTGAGCGGTTCAGCCAATGAGGGCGAACGGCTCACCGCCACGCCTCCCTGTCTCCTCTGCATCTCTTGTCTCCTGTGTCCTCCAGTATGTTAAAAATGCCGCTCGGCGGCAGTGCAGGGTGATGTCACCACATCGTGCTGCCGCTTAGTGTCATCTGGTATAATCAAGGCCTTCGAGAGGGTTGGGGTTCCTTATAAAACATCTGATCTCAGACGTGCTATTAGGGTGGGTTGGGGTTCTGCATAATTTCACAATATGATTATATGGTTTCTTAACTTTGAAAACTGGTTGAAGGATCGATAAGAGGGTTGTCATAAATGGAACTTTTTCAGGTTTGGCTAAGGTTGTAAGTGGAGTACCTCAGGGATCAGTACTGGGACCCTTGCTTTTTAACTTGTTTATTAATGACCTTGAGGTTGGCATCGACAGCAAAGTCCATCTTTGCTGATGATACTAAATTGTCTAAGGTAGCAGAACGTAATTTCTCTCCAGAAGGACTTGGAGACACTGGAAACTTGGATAGGTAAATGGCAGATGAGGTTTAATAAAGATAAATGTAAGGTTATGCATCTGGAAATAAAGAATAATCAGGAGATTTACAAATTAAATGGGGATACATTGGGGGAATCCTTGATGGAGAAGGATTTAGGAGTGCTTGTAGACAACGGGCTTAGCAATAGTGCCCAAAGTCATGCAGTAGCTGCAAAGGCAAACAAGATCTTATCTTGCATTAAACGGGCAATGGTTGGAAGGGAAATAAATATAATTATGCCCCTTTACAAAGCATTAGTTTGACCACACCTTGAATATGGAGTGCAATTTTGGGCACCACTCCTTAGAAAAGACATTCTGGAACTAGAGAGTGTGCAAAGAAGTGCCACCAAATGAATAAAGGGGATGGAGAGGCTAGATAAATTAGATTTATTTACATTAGGAAAGAGGCGTCTGAGGGGATATGATAACTATATACAAATATATTTGGGGACAGTACAAGGAGCTTTCAAAAGAACTATTCAACCCAAGGGCAGTACAAAGGACTCGGGGGTATTTGGTTGTGGCATATTTGACTGGAAAAAGATGAATGTGGATGGGAGGAGAGTTTGAAAAGGAGGAGGGGATTTCCACAAGGTGTTCTGTGTTCAAATTAACCCGGCTCGTTTTGTGTGCAGGGCTTAACCTATTCAGTGCCATGAACTGCAAAGCAATATTTCGTGGTACCTCTGGCCACCAACAGAATTCATTTTTACTCCTAAAATAAAAACATTGAAATTCAGCAGAACAGTAATGTGGATTCTAATGTACATTAATGGCATAAGTACAAGAATATTGTACCTACTATATGTACTATTGTATTGCACCCTTTATCTCCATTTCATTGTAACATTCATTACACATTTATCAGGGTACAGCAGTAGTGTTGTTTGTGCTTATTTTATAGCAGCCCTTCCTCCACTTACACATTTGTATGTGAGCACTAGAATGGTAACCGCTGTGGTATTTGTATTTCCCCTGCTCCTAGCAGCCATTGGTAGACACCAACATTGAACCCATGTCAAATACATCCTCCTACCTTTTTGTTTTTAGGCTCTTTGTCTGTATAAACCAGGTACAACCCATCTATTAAGAGATGAAAATACATTTTGCGGATGAACTTGGTTTTAAACGACACTTGCAAACCAACCACGTCATTATTTACATACGTTGTCTCAGAAAACTGTGGTTTTAAATTGGTTTGCAGAACTCGGCTCTTCATTTTTATATTGTTGCGTGTCCTGTTTGGCCAACTCAGTGTGGGCTGTTTTTGTTCTATTCCTATGTAATAACGATGCCGTTTTCCTAAGAACGATTCTAGTTGGAGCATTTTGCGAGGTTGCATGTGAGCAAGTTATGACGCAGGGAGGCAGGTTAGTAGCGGGTTATTAGTCAGGACGGAAGAGAATAAGGGCAGGGGTTTGAGTTGTAGCAGTAGGGTAACACAGGAAAGGCAGAATGTTGGCAATGTTAGAGGAAGGAGCAACAACTTTTAGCCAGAGCGGGGCTGTGAGTGAAGGAGTCGTCAACTGTGACACCTACTTTATGCAACATACTTTGGTGACTGGATACATGATTGTGCCAGTTACAGTGAAGGGGATGGGGGATATTGGGTTAGGTTTCAGACATATGAACCTATACACTTCTATTAGAATATTCATCACTGCACTCGCACCTCAATGGCCATTAGTACACTATGTCCTCGGGGTGCCTTCTACCTCCTCAACTGGTGCTGCTCCAACTTTGCCTCCACCTGCTGCTGAGCAGTCTGTGCATCATTTCTACTAACTAATACAAGTTGGTTCAGTCTTGTATATAACTGCAGACACAATACAGCAGCAATTGCAACGATATGGGCTATAAAGACGTTTACATGGGCCCAATTAAAGGGGTCCCCCAGTGTTTTTACACCAGTAGACAAAAAACTACAGGTAGAATTCACAATGAAGCAAATGGTTTGCTATGCATTTGTACTGCCATTTTTTGTTTTTGCCAAAGGCAAAATTGTCTCGTTACATTCCTGCAGTCCTGCTCCCGGAAATCCACGTACAAGAAATATTGAGTTTTGTTGCCAATGTCTAATGTAACCCTTTGGGTGCCGCAGCCCATCCGACACTCGTGACCACTTCATCACTAACTGAAGGGGACTAGTGTTCCCCCCTTATATCCGCCATTAGTGAAGTTTGCATCAGGATGCGATCTCTCCCCTAACACATGAGCATATTTTGGGGGGGACATTTCTACTACATCCTATGGCATGTCTTCAATGTGTGGATGAGCACGGGAAAACTGGGCCCAGGTTATATAATAATCTGATTCAAAAGATATTTGCTTACATTGTATCCTGAGACTGCGCGTTGTGTGTGATTACATTTTTATTTAACTTGCAATAGTGGAAACTAAGCCCAGATACACAAAAAGGTGCGAAGCTTTAGCACGCCTTTACTCCCATACAAATGAATCATTTGTACGGGAGTAATGTTCAGCACCCCTTTTGTGCATGTGGGCCTTTGATTTTGTAAAATGTATGCTAACGATGTCTATTTTACGTGACAATCTTGCGATCTCCTATCCCCTTACACGGCATGATTCCTGAGGCATACATATCCTAGTTTTGACACTGATCTTCTTTTGTCGGGACATTTTTAATCTCTGGATTTTTGGGATATAAAAATGTCTTCCGGTAGTTCCCTTGACTCACTGACCAATAATGATTTGTACTTCTGTACTGGTTGGGGCATCCTGCACACGGTGGATCCCAATGATAAAGGCAGGGTTACACAGCTCCTCCCTATCGTTTGGGTGAGAACTGTAAGTTTGTGGTTAGCAGAAAGTGTCAGAAATCTTCCACAGTGAGATGCAGAAAAAAAGAAAGCCCAAAGATAAAAGCGTTAATACTAAAAGTGTGGTTCTCCTCTAGCGTTTCTTTTCCCATTAAAGGCATGAAGCTGGGAGTCTCCGGTGCTGGAGGCATAAAGCTGAAACATCATCCGGCAACACCTACGGAGGTAAGTATTTCAGGGAGCAGGGGGTACCCTAAAATTAAAGCGGTTCAGTTCTGGAGACCCCCTTCTCACCTAGGGGAAATCTTTTTGTATTGTGTATTATTTATTTTGTGCGGCGCAAATGGATTGATGCCTTAAGCTTCGTTTAGGAACGTCTTTCGCTGGCAGCCCAGTGGACAGGAGTGTCGTTCTTTTGGACACACATGAAGATGTTAAATGAAGCAAGGTCAATCATTTGTAATGTTGCAGTATAATTTTTTTTAAGCCACTGATTTTAAATGTATGCGAAACCACAGGAATTCGCTTTAAACCTAAACTTTATAATACAACGTTTTTATTGTAGGCCCGCGTTAGGATTCTTACCTGACTCGGGGAAAGGATGCAGGAGCTATTCCAAAGGTGCAGAGATGAGGTTCAGAACCGTTTAAAAGATTTATTATTATTATTATTATTACAGCTTAACCCCGGAGGGGGAAAGCTGAGAACTCTCCCAGCGTTCCCAGACCCGGTGGGGCAACAGCACACAGCACTTACCCGGCATCTGGCAGCTCTTCTCCCTGTCTCTGCTTCCTGCTTCTGCTTCCGTCTTGCGAGAGCAAGCTCCCTTAAGAAGACTGTGTGTGTATTTGACACTGCGTGTATTGCAGTGTGCAGTGTGCAGTGTGCAGTGTGTGCAAAAAAAAAACTTAAACATTTTTTATTTATTTTTTTTTAATTCGGGGTCCACGCTCAAACCGTGTTATAGCGGAATGGGGTTGAGCATTATTATTATTATTATTATTATTATTATTATTATTATTATTACTACTACTACTGTGGTGTTCTTGATTTTACATGAGTTCCCACAACTCTTAATCATAACTTTTTCTTAGTATAGAAAATGACTGAATAATGAAATATTTAAAGGGTGTGATCATGCTAAAAGGGGAAAGTGAATCTGGTTTGAAAGTAATGGAACTGCCTGAGTAATGGAAACTGTTACTTGCTGACACAAAACCCTCAAGTACTTGAGGGAACTGGTAGGATTCACCCCTATAACCAAAACGTACGGCTGTAGGCGTCTGAATACATTTGTCGCAAGAGGGCTGGCAGCAAACGAGTTAAAGGAAATCTTGGGGGGGAATGGCTATTAACCACAGACATTTATTTTAAGTAAATATTAACTAGTAGTCCAGAAATAAGTTGTCAGAGCGATTACTTTGTACAGTCCTTTGTATTCAGATATAGCCGTACTTTTAAAGTCTAAAAATACACTTATTAAAGAAAATCTTCTTAGTCATTATTTCGGCCCACTGTTTGAATTAGAAGAAAGAGTTGGGTGCACGCACTGGATTTATGTAACTGCCTCAGGCGCACAGAGACCATCCCCCGCTGGGGAGACGCATAGTACAGGACACATCCTCCTAAAACAAGAAGGAACTAGCACTCCAGAGGTCTTCATACAAAGAGTCATTTTAATCCACACTGAGCGACGTTTAGGTCACACTAACTGAAGGGGACTAGTGCTCCCCCCTTTTGCCATTAGTGAAGTTTGCATCAGGATGCGATCTCTCCCCTAACACGAGCATATTTTGGGGAGACATTTCTACTACATCCTATGGCATGTCTTCAATGTGTGGATGAGCACGGGAAAACTGGGCCCAGGTTATATACTGTAATAATCTGATTCAAAAGTTATTTGCTTACATTGTATCCTGAGACTGCGCGTTGTGTGTGATTACATTTTTATTTAACTTGCAATAGTGGAAACTAAGCCCAGATCCACAAAAAGGTGCGAATTTTTAGCACGCCTTTACTCCCATACAAATGAATCATTTGTACGGGAGTAATGTTCAGCACCCCTTTTGTGCATGTGGGCCTTCGATTTTGTAAAATGTATGCTAACGATGTCTATTTTACGTGACAATCTTGCGGTCTCCTTTCCCCTTACACGGCATGATTCCTGAGGCATACATTTCCTAGTTTTGACACTAATCTTCTTTTGTTGGGACATTTTTAATCTCTGGATTTTTGGGATATAAAAATGTCTTCCGCTAGTTTCCTTGATTCACTGACCAATAATGATTTGTAACACTCTGACCTTTGTCGATGTGGGGTGACTGAATTATATTTTTAAATTGACGCACTTTTGTTTATTTCTGCTAAACGCTAAAGTCTTTTCATATTGAGACTTGTAAAAATCCCCTGGCATTTTATTTAAATGTTGAGGGGAAGAGCGCGGGCCTCTGTAAGCACCGCACCCACCACCCCCCAGAAAATTTCAGGTGGCGTGGCCCCCAGTTTGCTCGCACCTGATGTAAGGGACTCTTGCAATGGCATCATTTGTAAATATCACATTATTGTTCTGAAGTGCTCTGTTCCTCCAGAGAGAATGCAGAGAAACATGGCAAAACCATTCTGCGCTTTGTTCTTATTTCTACATTTAAATTATCTAATGATATCAGGGCTATTTGTCAGTCTATAAAACAGTGTACACACATCCTGAGCTCCTCCCAAATTGGTTTGCAATTTATCAGTGAAATTCTACATTTAAGTCTAATAACAAGGAGTCATTTAGTTGCATCTTTTAATCAAACAATGATTCAAACCTGCTTACCCCGTCAAGGTAATCTCATTTTAGCAGGTACCTAGACATAATATTTGTTGTCCTCTGGACTGACCTTGGTGACATATGTGATCTGTTGAAAATGTCCCAATGATATTTTTGCAACTTCTGTTGACCACTGGAGAGAGGCTGACCCGGCAGCCATATTGTTTTCCCGAACAAGTATTGAATCAACCATTTTGTACAGTCTACAAATACATATTAATCTCAATCATCTTATTGTTGCTGTGGGAGAGCTGCTGGTGTGTAACCTTTTATATATAATAGCAACATTTAAAAAAAATGCCCTGCACATCCCTCAAGACTCACATTTCTCTTTCATCTAATGTTGATTGAGAGCATTTTAAGCTTATTTTGCCTAAAAGATAGGCGACTCCAAACGATAGGTCCTACACTAACTAATGAGCTGATCTGTCTGGTTTTGGTCCAAATATATAATGACTTTTTCTACAAAGGCTGAGGTTGCAGAAGAACGGCATAGGTGGCATAACTTACCACTCTTCTCGTAGCCACGCGCTACAAGAGTCAATAACCTTTATTTTGCTAGTCTGCTGCTTTACATTCGTACAAGACCATTTGCAGTCTGTACCACTCTTCCCAAAGCCATGCCCAACATGCCATCTACCCCTATGCCGCTAAGCTCCATGGCACCTTCACCTCTTCTCACGCCTATTCTTATATTCATCCTGGATAAGTGGATTATTTGAGCCCTGCTAGTATGTGGTGTCCTTTTGTGTGTGTACTGTGTATATAAAATACATATATTTTTATACTGCGCTGCAAATTCATGGCTCTGCTCAGGGGAGTTTGAAGAAAACCAGTCTCGGGAAATCCTCCCCATAAGCAACTGCTTGACATTTCCCAAGCTTCCCCTGTACTCCGATCTGGGGCAGCACTGGGGCAATTTGTGGAAGGCATTGATGCAGCAAATGGCCATTTATTGCATTTATTTGGCACGGCTTCTGCAAATTGATTAGAAAGATTGTGCATTGTCTAATAAGTAAAAGACAATCTTTTATTTTCCCATTTTTACTCATTTTGATTCAGACATTTGTAAGATTTTACTTAAGTTAAGCCCAATGGTTTGTAAGAGAACGCTGTATTTTATATTGAATAGAATATACATTCTTGGTTCTAGTTAACAATAAAATCTCTCCTATTGGAGGAAGTTCATGTTGTGTATTTTTCCAAATAGGTGCATCTGATTTAGATAGGCCAGACCCCTTGTTTTTGTATATAGATTCTCATCGTAAACCACATTAGTCCTGTACTTGAATATTTGCCCCCCTTTTGGGTTAAATACTCCAAATGTGTAGCGATGTATTGACCGCTTACACTTTATATTCTGTATTGGTCTATAGACAAATGTGACCCTAAATCCCGTTTTCTGCATTGTCGTTTTTTTTTTTTTTTACAACCTTGCTATAGAAGGCATAGCTATTAAGATTTATGTCTTTATGTGCAGTACCTTACATGAATTCACATTCCCACCGTCACTGCCAGAGATGTGTGTGGCCTTGACATTTTATTTTTAAATGCTCGTGGGGCCTGCCACGCATTGCTAAGCAGATATCCCCCCCCCCACACAAACCTGTCCCTAAGGTCTGCCTCAAGGTCAAAAGGTAACCCTTCTCTTCATTCTGCTATAGTCACTCTGGTAATGCATACAGACACAGCACGCTGCATGCCAGCCAATATGTCTCAAACGTTTGAAGGACCATTCATTACAAGCCACTGGTGAAGAGAGAGAAAAGGGCCCTGCAAAGGAATGAAATACAACAAACAGATTTCCCTCTAACCGAAGTAATTGTTACACTTGTAACTTTTATCTACGCCACTACTCATTTTTGTATTACCAATAGATTTGATGTTTGTTTCTTCATCTGTCTGTAAATTGAGAATCTAACTGTCTGTCTGTAAATTGAGAATCTAACTGGCTATTTAGTACACATACTGCAGCTGTTATTCATTTTACCCTATAATAAGCTCCTAGCCATTTAGCCTTGTGTAAGCAATCAATGTTCTGTTCATCATGTTTAAGAGAGCATCTAATGAATGGAGGGGATCCTTTCTTTGCCATAGTTGATCATTTTCAATCTTGTGTAGAATGTAGGTAATTACTCTGTGAAAACACAGTACTCCGCAAGAAATTAGCCCCACACATTTGAAAAACGGACTGACCTTTACAATGCTTGACTTGCGAGTACTGACTGAGTGAGATGCAGTTTGATTTCAAGTGGAATAAGTGTGGAGTTGAAATAAGGAAGGTGTTAAACACGGTATATAGAATTAGAGTAAATTGATAGCACTTTATACTCCATAGTGCAACAATGGGCAGGATTGAGAATGCCACACAACACACATTTTGCCACCTGTACATGCACTTGGACCAGCTGTTACCGGGAGCATACCACTGTGGTAAGTGTGAGTTCTCTTTGGAGTCTCAGATTGCTGATCTGAAGAGGGAACCTGCGACATTGACAATCTTGAAAGGCGTTTAGTTCTCACTGAGCAGGTCCTGGCTGGGACTACTGGTGCAGAGGGCGGAGCTGTGAGTGAGGAACGGGTGGGTAAAGGAACAGGAAGATGCAGACCAGTTCTGAACTGACACATCCCAATAGATTTGCCAGATTGGGCGAAAGATACTGGGAGTGTTGGGTCAGGAATAGAAAAGCTGGGGGAGATTGATTACTATTCCTAGTAATATTGATTCATATTCCTAGACCAAGAGAGGTTGTTGTGGTAGGGGACTCTATTTGTTATTGGGGTAGAGGGCAATCCATTGCTGTGACTGCATGAACTGAATAGTTTGTTCTCCCGTGTGCTCAGGTTCAGCACATTGCGGATCAGGTAGACAGATTGTTGGGCGGGGCTGGGACTTTAGTGCTGGCGACGGCGACCGATGCTGTCGCCACCCGCGACAGTTGTAATTTGTTTTGCAGAGACTGTCGCTTTAGGGGGCGGGGCTCAGTCTCTGGTTTAGAGACCGTCACATGTGGCGACTGTCTCTAAAAAAAAAAATCAAATAGACCCGGCTTCCAACTTTCCGGATGCTCCGTCGCTCCGTCGCACTTACTATAAGCGCTGGCAACGGAGTCAATTGTTTTTTGTTTTCGAGCGCTGTCGCAGGCACTATAAGCGCAGCCTAAAGCAAAGACTTCCAAGGTGGTATCCTCTGAAATACCAGTCACCCCCGGGTGACAGCTGGGGTTGAGGAAGGTTAATGCATGACTAAGAGAGTGTTTATAGAAGGACCACTGGGAGTCCTTCTCCGAGAGGTACTCTCTTTATAGTGGGGATTGATTGCATCTCAATGAAGAGGGATCTGCTGTACTAGGGAAAGGATGTTAATAAACCGTTTACATCAAAGTTGATTGAAGTTTCCCAAGGAAGCTGAATAAATTGACATTTCCATTTTTTGCCCTGCAGTGTGGGCTACCCATTTAAATGTTTGTAGAAATGCCAGCAACATTAGTCAATGTTTTACATTTCTTTTGTCTGGGAAGTGGCCCCAATAAGGACCTGTACAGACTCCGTCTGGTTATAACTAGTTTCTGCTCACCTCTCGTGCATCATACTGACGTCTCTGCTCGGTGTGTAACCACGAAGCTCGCTTGTAATGATCTACAGTACAGCGCTCCTCTAGTTCCCTGTGGGAAAAACATGAACCGTCCCAGCGATAATACTGTCACACTTTTTCCTTGTGTCGTAACGGATCCATGTTACCAGGAATGGTGAAAATGAGCATCCCTGAAAGGTGTATTCCCTGTTCCTTTCCACGTGCCACACTTTGTCATTTGGTTGACTTGTAATGGGAAAAAATGAGCGCTAATGTCACCCGCTACAATTGGAGGTGCCTGTAGTGCACTGTGCGCAGCTGTGACAGAGAAGAGGATTAAAATAGAAGTGTGTTATGCCTCCTGAATCAGGCATGTAATCTGTTATCCTTATTGCTACCGCCACATCCTCCCCTGCAATCTTGATGTTCATTATTGCTCTGCTGGTTCTCTGTCACTTTGCTTTGGTTGAATTGGTAGAGGGGGGGGGGGGGGGGTAAGCTGGAAGATTTCTTCCATGTTGCATTCGGCAGTGTCAAAGTTTTGCCTTTCATATAGGTTGAAGTCCTTTTTTTTAAAAAAAAAAAATGTAATTGAATGTGTGTATTGAGAAATATGAATACTATGTTTTCTAACGTAAAAGAGAGCTGTGCGTGTAACCATAACAATTACAGTTTGTGTAGCCGCTAATAGTTACGTTTGTTATGGGAAACAAAATAAGATTTAGGAACCAAAACATTTCTTCATGTGTGAAAAGTTGACTGTTTTGTACCCTAAAACCCCTAACCTTAACCCCTAACGCTAATTAAAAAAATAAAATAAAGATTTTTTTAAATTGTGTTTTAGACACAGGTAAGGGGTGTGAGGGAGGGGGGGGGTGAGGGAAGGAAACGGTAGCAAAAACATTGTCAACAAATGAATATAACGGTAACAGCAATAATTCTACTATATACCACTAGGTTATTTTAAAGGGACTTATCAAATCTTCTCTCTAGGAATATACTTTATTTTTATCTACTATATATTTTTGAAAGCACTGTATGTCTGCGTCCCAAGGGCCAATCGCATAGCACCTTTGGCCTGTCACTCCGGCTCAGGCCATGCCCGCCCCCGCACACCTCTCATTGGCCTGAGGCGGAGTGACGGGCCACACGCACACACACACGCACACGCACACACACACACACACACACACACACACACACACGAGTAGGGGGGGTGTTACCTACATTAGTGGGGCTCACAGTGTTAGCAGCACCCGCGCGCACCTCCTCCTCTCCCCGTGTCTCCCGCGCTTTCACCCTGCCCCCCCCCCCCCTCCCCCGGCGCCGCTACAGTCAGCGGGACACACACACTATTATTACCCCTTCAGCGCCCCCCCCCACCCAGTGTCAGCGGCCGTGCGAGACCCCCCCTCTATATCTCCCACCTCTCCCCCCCCACACATATACATGCCCCCCCCTCCCCGGCGCTACAACTCACCCCCTCCCCGGCGGGGGAACAGCCAGTGGCCAGGCAGGCTGCCTCGCGGCGCCGAGTACCCAAGATGGCGGCGCCCGGGACACAGCGGGGGAGCGGCCACAACACGCTGCCTCCCGCCTCAGATCCACGTGGGACCTGCCGGATGGGTGAGTGAGCGGCCTTCACCTCCCCTCCACCCCTCCTTCACCTCCCCTCCACCCCCCCTCCCCTCCAGTGTCAGTGTCTCCCCGATACCCCCCCCCCCCCCCCCGGCGCCGCTACAGTCAGCGGGGGAGCGAGCGAGCGCCCGGGACACAGCGGGGGAGCGGCCACAACACGCTGCCTCCCGCCTCAGATCCACGTGGGACCTGCCGGACAGGTGAGTGAGTGGCCCTCACCCCCGTTCACCTCCCCTCACTCCACTTCTCCCTTCACCTCCCCTCCACCCCCCCCCCTTCACCTCCCCCCCTTCACCTCCCCTCCACCCCCCCCTTCACCTCCCCTCCACCCCCCCCCCCCTCTTCAACTCCCTTCCACCCCCCCCTTCACCTCCCTTACACCCCCCCCTTCACCTCCCTTCCACCCCCCCTTCACCTCCCCTCCACCCCCCCTTCACCTCCCCTCCACCCCCCTTCGCCTCCCCCACCCCTTCCCACCGCCTCACCCCCTTCCCACCGCCTCCCCCCCTCTTCCCACCGCCTCCCCCCCCCCCTTCCCACCGCCTCCCCTCCACCTTCCCACCGCCTCCCCCCCCCTTCCCACAGCCTCCACCGCCTCCCCCCCTTCCCACCGCCTCCCCCCCTTCCCACCGCCTCCCCCCCCTTCCCACCGCCTCCCCCCCCCTTCCCACCGCCTCCCCCCACTTCCCACCGCTTCCCCCCCCTTCCCACCGCCTCCCCCTCCCCTTCCCACCGCCTCCCCCTCCCCTTCCCACCGCCTCCCCCTCCCCTTCCCACCGCCTCCCCCCCCCTTACCACCGCCTCCCCCCTTCCCACCGCCTCCCACCCCCCCTTCCCACCGCCTCCCTAAAGGTTTGTTAAATTGGGCCTTTCAGCATTTCATTGTCATCTAAGCGCACCCCACAGCCCTCGGAGCTAGTTCTCCTCCGTTTAGAGATATATTTCTACTGTATATATCCTTATCTGTCGTCCCAAGGCTCCCAGACTTTTGGAAAAAAATTAAAATCGTAGTGTAATTAGGGCAGGCCGTCAGGTTTATCCATTAATCAAATCTCATTGATTCTTCCAATCACTTAATTCCTTGAAAAGGGGAGCATTTTTTTCCAAGCAGCAGCAATAGAGCACCTAGCTGCCGTTTAATATATAATGGATCAATTTGCCAGAATGGCGCTCTTTCTCCCTAATTGGCTTTGACAAAATAAGGGTAGTCGGATCGAATGGAATTTTAATGCCCGTCACTCTTATGAGGGATTGCATCATGCTCCAGAATTTCCCCACTACTGGGCAGGACCACCAGAGGTGGGCCAGATCTCCTAACATACCGCAGCCTCCCCTGCACTGGCCGAGGTTACGGGGAATATTTGTTTCAGCATATGTGCAGTGAGATACCATCCGAATACAATTGTGTAACTTTTCTCTACATATTACAAGATTTATGTAGAAGGGGGGGGGGTGGTAGAAATCTACCAAAAAGTTTTAATTCCCATCCTATACAGGGAATCGATCTCAGAAAAGGAAGTTCAAGATCATAAATACCAAGAAAAATGGGCCAGAAACCTTCAGATTGAGATTTCCCAAGGAGAATGGAAGGATATATGGGAGAACGCAGCTAAAATCTCAATTTAAACAACTTCCAGATCTCCTAACATACCACAGCCTCTTGCTAGTAGCCTGTCTGCCTTATTACTGTTGTCAGAAGTCTGCTTCGGCCAAGTTAAGGCTTTTTGTGTAGCCTCTAATTGTAATCTTCTTAGCCTGGTGAAGACGTTTAAATCTTTTGATGGGTTTTTCTTGTGCTCCGCTTCTAATTCGACTATCTGTTCTGTCTCTGATTTTGTTTTTTAAATGTGAAGCTATTGAGATTAGAAGCCCTCTGATTGGGGCCTTATGGGCCTCCCATAGGGTGGCTGAGGATGTTACCTAGCCTTTATTTATTTAGAAGAGAGTCCAATGCTTTATTTATTTCCGTATCAATCTTCATGTTATTCAGGATTGAGCCATTTAACCGCCACTGGAAGGTTCTAGGCCTCACAAAAGTGGAGGCAAATAGTTCAACCAGACTGTTGTCTGACCACATTAGTAGCCCCATATTTACTTGAGCAATACCTGCAGCCAGGGTTGCCAAGAGAAAAATGTGATCAATCCTTGAATAGGAATTGTGGGGAGGAGAATAAAGAGTTTTCTCTTTGGCCCCAAGTCCACCAGTACGATTTCTTTTGTTATGAATCTGAATTTGTTGGCTACTATATTTATCGCCTTTGAGTGTTGTCCTCTCAGTGGTTTTGTCCACCTCTGGGAACTGGACAATGTTAAAATCTCCTTCAATAATTAGTGAGCCCCTCACAGCAACTGGGACAGATTCTAGAGTGTTTTTGAGGAGCTAACTAAATGACATATCTTGGCAACCTGGGGGGTTGTCTCCAGGAGCTTAGAATGCCGGGATTTGGCTCCATAGAGTCCCCTAATTTAATGTAACAAAAATGCTTGCGTTGTTAGGATTGCTGCTCTAACCCCTTGCGTGCCAGAGGGTAGGTGGTACCACTCTTGAGCAATCGCTAGTCACCGCAGTTACATGAACAGAAGGTGAGGGTCCTCCTATTTTGTTCAGATTGCGTTTTGCTGATCACCATCGCACCTAGAGTACAAGCCAAAATGCACGATGTACAGCACACGTCATAAAGGCGTTATACGTCAATAGGGTACTAAAGACGTGAAGAAACAGATGACAAACTCGACGAAAGGTAGTGAAATTAATCTTAATATATAAAATCGAATGGTTAGTGCTATCTGCGGTGAATCTGATTGGTCCGTGACTCATTGGCCAAGAGGTACGCCCCACTGTGACATCACCTCCTTCACTCTCACACACTTGCAGTCACATCACACGGCCAGAACCTCTGAGGACTCCTTGGTACACAGTCACCCCCTCACACTCACACACTCAGTGTCACACTCAACACTGTACACACACTCACACTCAACCCTGTACACACACACACTGTCACCCCTGTGTACACACACATTCACAGTCAGCCCTGTGAAACAACAACCTGTACACACACACACACACACACACACACACTCTCAGCCCTGTGTACACACACACACTGTCAGGCCTGTGTACACACACACACACACACATACACTCTCACCCTTGTGTACACACACACACCCCCTCCGCTCACCTCTCCCGGCGCTCCCGCTCCCCTTATCTCCATCCCCGGCGGGGGAACAGGCAGCGGACCTCGCGGCGCCTCATCTCCATCCCCGCGCAGCGGACCCCCTTCCTCCCTCGCGATGCGCCTAAGATGGCGGCGGCGCCGACTGAGATGTCCCTGTGCACACGCGCGCACATTACACCCCCTCCGCTCACCTCTCCCGGCGCTCCCCTCATCTCCATCCCCGGCGGGGGAACAGGCAGCGGATCTCGCGGCGCCTCATCTCCATCCCCGGCGGGGGAACAGGCAGCGGACCCCCTTCCTCCCTCGCGATGCGCCTAAGATGGCGGCGGCGCCGAGTCAAGATGGCGGCGGCCGGAAGTACTTCCCTCGCGGCGCCGAGTGAGAAGATGGCGGCGGCCTGAACTACAGGTAGGTGTCGCGTGTGTGTCGCTCTAGGTGACGTGTGTGTCACTGTGTGTCTGTGTGACAGTATGTGTGTGTGACTGTGTCTGTGTGTCTGTGTGTGTGTGTGTCACACTGTGTGTGTGTGTTGCCCCCCCCGCCTTTCACGCCCCCCCGCCTTTCACGCCCCCCCCGCCTTTCACGCCCCCCCCGCCTTTCACGCCCCCCCCCGCCTTTCACGCCCCCCCCCGCCTTTCACGCCCTCCCCCGCCTTTCACGCCCTCCCCCGCCTTTCACGCCCTCCCCCGCCTTTCACGCCCTCCCCCGCCTTTCACGCCCTCCCCCGCCTTTCACGCCCCCCCCCCCGCCTTTCACGCCCCCGCCTTTCACGCCCCCCCCGCCTTTCACGCCCCCCCCGCCTTTCACGCCCCCCCCCGCCTTTCACGCCCCCCCCCGCCTTTCACGCCCCCCCCGCCTTTCACGCCCCCCCCCCCGCCTTTCACGCCCCTCCCCTGCCTTTCACGCCCCTCCCCTGCCTTTCACGCCCCCCCCCTGCCTTTCACGCCCCCCCCCTGCCTTTCACGCCCCCCCCCTGCCTTTCACGCCCCCCCTGCCTTTCACACCCCCCCTCACGGCCTCCGGGCAACGCCGGGTATATCAGCTAGTATTAAATAAAGCAGTGAAATATTTTTCAATGGAAAAGATTTAGCAACTTTTTGGGTACCAAACTGCTAAAGGACAGGTCCAATGTTTCCAGTGCACTACAATAAACTCATCACAGGGGTGGAGAGACTAACTAGATTTTGCAGTCTTTGTGACTCTTACTGTGTTTTTAATAACCCTACTAAACATACATGTGGGTTAAATTAAACAGAATAATATTTTAAGCACATTTAAAACAGAAATTCAAAGGATTTTTTTTGATAGTCCCACCATGTTTAAGGTAAGGGTACCTCACCGAAAAATTCATTTTAACAATGGTCAGGGCTTAAAAATGCGGCAATTTAGTAACATCTTATTTTGGGGTGCCTTATTCAGGGAGAAAATTGAGTTGATCTTTGTGTGTGATCATGGTCTATTGAGACAAGACATACATCCAACTTTTTTCTTCACCGTATCGGTCCTATGTTTTCATATACTGTCTGGTAATCCCTGTGGCAGTGAAGGGGTTAAAATACCCCGGCACAGTATAGCCGTTCTGCAAATTAACCCGTTGACTGCCTTTTATGGGGTTAAGTAAAGCTTTGTAAATGGCTCACTAGTAGGATTTCCAGCCTGTCTGTGTTTATGAATTTCCTATTTACTACGATATATTTGTAGAAATTACTCATAACTTGACTGTATGACACACTCCCTCGGAGCTGCAGTGTTGACATGTAAGAATTAAAGGAATAGTCTGTGAATTTGACTCAGCAGGAACAGTGAGCCCAAGAGAATGATTCACTGGTGCCGTGGGTATATGGTTGACAGTCCAGGCTGAGCTTGTGCTTTGCTGTCCCTGTGCCAGGAGAGGCTGAATGTCAGAGCTGGCATTGCCTGGCCCTTAATGGATCGAACCAACTGTCCCTCATCATGAAGAGGAGCCGTGTCAGCTGAGATTGCTACCACATTAACCCTTTTGCTGCTCTAAGGCAGACCATTGTGCTGGCTGCTGTAGTATGGCATTGATTTAATAGTAGATAAATGCAGTGCAGGCTTCTACAGTACAGGCTGGGTTAATAGTACTGTACAACGTCCCACATACCTCCTGTAAAATGAAGTGGGATAGAGCAGAGCAATATATTTTAGTCTTCCTGAGAAATGAAGTAGTTGCGTAGAGCAATGGGATTTTAGGCTTCTTCAGGACTTGCTGGATGCATGGTAAAGTGTTCCAGGCCCATTCATGGCTGGTTATGTAGGAGAGCAAGTTGTATTCCTCTTGCACACAGACACTACTGCATACAAACGGCCCTGTGATCCAGGCACATTCAGCTTCTGAGCGTCTGGGTAGCAGCATCTGGTATCATCCATAGCAGCACAGAAATCTGTTTGTGTCTCTAAAACAGTAGAGGCAACTTATTTTTTATTTAGTTTTTGTAGCCGCAGCCATTTCATTTAAATGTTCACTACACAAGCCCCCCCAATCCGTCTTGTAAGTATAACATGCATATTGTGTTTATCAATCAGAACAACTATTTTAAAATTAATAACAAGAAATAATGCAAAAATATACTTGACTAATATTTATTATAGGTTGTATTGATGTTCAAAGGTTCATTTGACTGTTTACTTAATTTACTTTCTTTTGCAGTACCACTAACTGCACCATCACCACGCGAAGATTGCTTAGTTTTAATTAGCCACATATCCATGTCGTTAATATGCACATTTTACATTTATACAGCAAAAAAGACAGACTAATGGAATATCTCTGGTCTGTTGGAGCAGCACAAGATGACTACTGCCATTGTATAAATTGTGCCCATGCGTTTATCGCGAGTGCGCATTTTCAAATCTTTCATTTCCTATTATAATGGTGTTATCTGTATACTGTATAGGCAACCCATGTTGCACAGCTGTGTCGTTGCCCTGACTATATACATGATACTGCAAGCTGGCATGTAAATGCATACACATGGTACTTTTTAAGATTATTTTTTTTTATATATTTATTATTATTATTATTATTATTATTATTAATCCGTTCATATTTTATTTTGTTCATGATGTTTTGGCGACCGCCAGAAATTTGCTGTTGTGCACCACTGGTTTAAAGCATAATGTTTCTCACATAACCGTTTGTTTTCTTTCTTGTGGCTGTTAACACAGAAACTAATAACTAGCTCCGTGTTTTTAAACCGGGGGTTCCTCAGCCTTGGGTTCTCCTGGCTTCCTGCCATTTTCAGGTAATGTGACAATTGTACCAAATACAGAAGAATTCACAATGCATCTGATCTCAGACTCGCTGTTAGCGAGGGTCGGGATTCTGCATAATTTCACATAGGGTTCCTTAACGAAAAATATTTTGGAAACCACTACCTAGATAAATAAACATGGGAATAGATATTAAATCAGACCGTGTTTGTTGAACATCTTAGGTACTGTACACACTGTGGCTGATCTGTCATTTCACGATTCAGATTGTACTCTCTTTTGGGCTTAAATAAAAGTCCAGTGTAATCCGTGTCACAAAATCCATGCTGAGCTCTGCTAATATCAAGCAGTGTGATCAGAGGGATCCAAGGTTTACAGGCTCAACACTTCTGAGAGAACCTTTTGCCTTTGGCATTTTAAGTCT